>NC_079224.1:13332705-13405205 GCF_029633865.1 Lampris incognitus | reverse complement strand
CCAAAGCGACTTACAATAAGTGCATTTAACGTAGGAAATCAGGAGAACTACTAGTCATCAGAGGTCATAAGTGCATCTAAACAAGCATCTAAGAGCAAAACCAGTGCTAAAGTAAAAGTGCAAGAAAGATGTTTTCAACCTGCGCCGAAAGATGAGCAGCGACTCCACTGTCCTGACATCAGTGGGGAGTTCATGCCACCATTGTGGGGCCAGGACAGAAAAGAACCGTGACCGGGTCGATCGGCAGCAGGGGCCTCTGAGCGACGGGGCAACCAGGCGTCCCGAGGCAGCAGAGCGAAGTGGTTGGGCGGGGGTGTAGGGCTTGACCATGGCCTGGAGATAGGAATGAGCTGTTCCTTTTACTTCCCTGTAGGCTAGCACCAGAGTCTTAAACTGAATGCGAGCAGCTACTGGGAGCCAGTGTAGGGACATGAGAAGGGGAGTTGTGTGGGAGAACTTAGGGCAGTTGAACACCAGATGAGCTGCCACACTCTGAACAAGTTATATATCACAAAATAGAAATATCTAAATATGTATATATATATATATAATATCACAAAACAAATATGGCCCACCTTTGGCAAATATGTGACGCATGCGGCATTGCTATGGCTTGGTTCTGGCCCAGATCTGGCAAACAGGTGCGGACCACCCGAGTGCCATCATCCCATGCATTATGTGGGCCGGATGAAAGACAGATGAAAGTCGGGTGCGGGATGGGTCCAGGCCACAGCAATTTGCTATCTGGGCGCCATGAAGACAGTAAAATGTATGTTGATATTCTGTGCATGCAAAAACAAATTTTTTCTTTCAGCGAATTTCTTTGCTACCACCCACATCATTCTCACCAAAGCACTTATTTGACCAGCAGTGCTTGGCCCCACCATCAAAAAGACATGCGTGTTAGGGTTAATACTCCTGTCTGTGCCCCTGAGCAAGGCAATGGAAAGAAGAACTGGAGTTGGTCCCCGGGTGCTGCAGCTGCCCACTGCTCCTATACAACAGGATGGGTTACAAGCAGAGAACACATTCTTTGTAAGAATACAATGACAAAATAAAGTGGCTCTCTTTCACCAAATATAACAAAGTGATGCTAAAAGAAAATTACCAGCAGCAGCTTTAAGTGTAATCAAATTATACAAAGCACTGGCACTCAGAGATCATAGTTGATCCACAATGTCACAACCACTTCCTGCAGAGACCCCCTTCTCTCTCTCTCTCTCTCTCTCTCTCTCTCTCTCTCTCTCTCTCTCTCTCTCTCTCTCTCTCTTTTTTCACATTTAACCACCACACACACATGCACACCTAACCAAATCAACACACCAACATGCAGACCAGCACAGGAATACAAAGACCACTTCCTACAGCGAGACTCTGACCCCATAACTCTGTCTCCTGTCACACTCACTCATGAAATTAATGTTAAATGTTTGTGTGCATGTTTTGTGTGTGTGTGTGTGTGTGTGTGTGTGTGTGTGTGTGTTAGCATTACAGCAGTGCCAATCTTTCATCAAAATATTTGCCTTTGCAGAGGTATACATTTTCTTTTCCTCCAATATTGGTTTGCTCTCATTGTCTCTCACCAGGTCATGGACACGCTCTCCAAGCTCTCCTACACTGCAATCGCACAGCAGGGAGGATTCAAGTAAGTGGCACGCTATTGCTGGAACAGGGCCTTTGACTGAAACAAAGAACCTGTTGTGACTGTCCCCTGTGCTTTTGAGCAGAGGTGAGAGCTTACATTGCAACCTGACCCAGATGCCAGAGGATAAAGTGGATGAGTGGGAGTAGCTATGGTGTGACGCTATGGCTAACAAGTGGCTACTCGGTAAAATATTTTCAATTTTGAGTCATGGGTGGTGTAGCGGTCTATTCCGTTGCCTACCAACACGGTGATCGCCGGTTCGAATCCCCATGTTGCCTCCGGCTTGGTCGGGCATCCCTACAGACACAATTGACCGTGTCTGTGGGTGGGAAACCGGGTGTGGTTATGTGTCCTGGTCACTGCACTAGCGCCTCCTCTGGTCAGTCGGGGCTCCTGTTCAGGGGGGGGGGGGATAGCGTGATCCTCACATGCGTGACATCCCTCTGGTGAAACTCCTCACTGTCAGGTGAAAAGAAGCAGCTGGCGACTCCACATGTATCGAAGGAGGCACGTGGTAGTCTGCAGCCCTCCCCGGATTGGCAGAGGGGGGTGGAGCAGCGACCGGGACGGCTCAGAAGAGTGGGTTAATTGGCCGTATACAATTGGGGGGAAAAAGGGGAAACATTTTTTTGAGTCATTCCCACGACATCTCCCGTAGACTAAACAGTAAATTCATTCATAGCCGTCCCGCTATCTACCTGCTCTCAGCAGTGAGCAGACCCATCCATAAGTCCACCGCGGTTTAGATGGAGGTTTAGATGTAGGTTTATATGGAGGTTTATTTGTAGGTTTATATGTAGGTTTATATTGGAGGTTTATATGGAGGTTTATATGTAGGTTTATATGGAGGTTTATATGGAGGTTTATATGTAGGTTTAAATGGAGGTTTATATGGAGGTTTAAATGGAGGTTTATATGGAGGTTTAAATGGAGGTTTATATGGAGGTTTATGTGTAGGTTTATATGGAGGTTTAGATGTAGGTTTAGATGTAGGTTTATATGGAGGTTTAGATGGAGGTTTAGATGGATTCTCTGTAACAACATGATGTGGGTTAGTGTGCTAACCACAAACTGCACCAGCTGATTATTTGGAACGGACGTCTGCATACGTTAGTGTCAAAGCCGACAGCCCCATGTTGATGCTTATGTTGTCATAAAAAGAACGTACGCTCCCCAGTTTTCTTTTCAAGGGTAAACTTTACAAGGACAAGGGAAATGAGTCAAAACATTTGTGCTGAGTCGGGCATCCCTGTCTCTGGGTGAGAAGCCGGATGTGGGAATGTGTGCTTATCACCACACTAGCGTCTCCTCTAGTCAGTCGGGGTGCCTGTTCAGAGAGGGGAGGGGGAACCGGTAGGGGATGGCATGATCCTCCCACGCGCTACGCCCCCCGGCGAAACTCCTCCTCACTGTCAGGTGGAAAGAAGCGGCTGGCGACTCCACGTGTATCGGAGGAGGCATGTGGTAGTCTGCAGCCCTCCCCGGATCGGCAGAGGGGGTGGAGCAGCGACTAGGACGGCTCGGAAGAGTGGGGTAATTGGACGGGTACGGGTACAATTGCGGAGAAAAAGGGGGGTGGGGGAATTCTGCTGCACTGCTGCACATGTTGCAGTTGTACAGTTATTTAAGGTGCACAGGCGTTCGTTTTTCCTGGCTGTTTCAGTCATTACTGGACCGCTGCAGCTATTTGTCGCAATAAAACTTTGCACTTTGTGTTTGTTCTCGATGACCAAGTCGCTATCGAATTCTTCCTCTACCTTTTTTTTTTGTTGCATGTTTTACACATCAACTTCCTGCCTTTACCTGCGACACATGAAATAAAATGCAGAACTCTTAGACTGACAGGAGCTTTGGCCCCTTCTGACGCCAGTTAAATAAAAAAATACACACCGGTCTACTCCACCTGCCACAAAAAAAGTTTTGCATTGTTGCTTTTAATGAGCACATTCAGAAATTCAGGTCAGCTGAATCTGAATGCATGAGCTGCTGGAGTAAAAAAACCAAGACATTTACTTGCCCTGAAGCAACAAACGGATATCTGAAAAATGAATAAAAATAGCCACAGCAGCAAATAAAACTGCCACATATTTTTTCCTGACCCTCCACTCTGCTTTCCTCCTCCTGTTTTTTTTTTGTTGTTTTGTTTTGTTTTGTTTGTTTGTTTTTCTCCCCAGGCCATTTCCAACAGAGGAGAGTCTAAAAGACGAGGACATCTACAACAACCTGGAGGACCTGATCGAGTATGTATGAGGGCTCCTCCTCGGGCTCCCGCTACACGTGTTGGTGAAGTGTTATTTTCCTCACTCACTGTGATGACCGGCTCTTGATTATCATCCATGACCTGCTGGGGGTGGCGGACACCCGCCCATTTTGATAAACTCAGCTTCTCTGTCACGGGAGATGACTGAGTAATTCCACATTTCTTTCGCTGTGTGTTTCATCACTGGCCACCTTACACTGGCCCCTGAACAAGAGCGCTGCGGCGGACAAATTATGATCCGTGAACAAGCTCGGAGATGGAATATCCTTCTGGTTAATGTCAGGCCAACTCTCACACACACTGGTGTTTTGTGACTGACTGATATTTAAAACGTGTGTGTGTGTGTGTGTGTGTGTGTGTGTGTGTGTGTGTGTGTGTGTGTGTTTGTTAGCGAGAATGCCCTCGAGGATGAGGAAGACTTATATGCAACAGTCTATGGGCTGGAGGAGGACTATGATGGTGGAGACATCTATGAAGACCTCATGAGGACTGAGCCGCAGCTTCATCACCCACTGGTACTACAGTGACTCATAGTTCTCACACACACACACATATACACACACAGGCATACACATACTACTATCAAGAGGGAAAACACACACTGACACAAACAAACATGCCAATTTCATGTTGTTGTGGTACATTTGCTTATGTGTGCCCCCACCCCTCAGAGGCAGGTGGAGCTAGACGTTCGGACGTGCTGCCTAACAGAGATCAAACAGACTGAGGAGAAGTACACAGAGACCCTGGAGTCCATAGAGAAGGTACAGGACCTCCAACTTCTTCTTATTGTGATTGTGTTCCCTCGGTAGTGTGAAATGATGGCTCTTTCATGGACAGATGCTAGAGACTTAGTTACGACAATGTAGACACCTTCAGTGTGTGAACTGGACAATCATGTGCCACTTGGCTTTAGATTTTAGCACTGGACAAAGTTGTCAGGTAACAAGTTATTTTATCCTGCTAGGACCCAGTTTTTATAATCTGAGTACCAGATATCAGCTCATAAAGCAGTGTTAGTATGATTATCAGTCATTTTCTGTCCCGTCTCCTGGATCCCCACCTTGCTGTGGTGGAGAAGCTTGCGCGTACTAATGATCCCAAGAGCGATGCCGTCCGGAGCTTGGCTCCTGGTAGGGTCACCCAAGGCAGATAGGTCAAGGCAGAGGTTCCAGACGAAGCGCAGTCCAACAAAGACCTCAACGGTGGAACTGGTGGAAGATGTCTCCAGGTCACAACGGCAGTGAAGGTGGATGAAGGCTACAACAGAGGGTGGTCCCCACTCCTCTTGGTTCTCCATGCCATTGGACTCTGGCCACCCCCTGTCAAGGACCGTGTGGTGGCTGCAGGCATATCAGCCGCTCCATGTAAAAAGTGTCACGCGCAGGCATCCTCCTGTTATATGGCTCTAGGATCGGCCTATTCACCCACCTGAAGACCCAGAAGGACCCAGAAGGAGGACAGTCATACTCGACCCCGAGTGACCGCCAATGATGATGATGATTTTCTGTCCTTTTGTAACATACAGTATTATTAGTAGTATTTTCTTGATTAAGTTTAAGATTACGTTTCGTTTATTAATCCCCTTGGGTAAATTCAGTTACTGCAAATTAAAACATCTTAGCTAGGAGCAGTGGGCTGCCGCCTTGATGCTGCGCCCGGGGACCAACTCCAGTTCTTTTCCCATTGCCTTGGTCAGGGGCACAGACAGGAGCATAAACCCTAACACGCATGTTTCTTTTTTGATGGTGGGGGAAACCGGAGCACCTGGAGAAAACCCACCACAGACACGGGAAGAACATGCAAACTCCACACAGATGACGACCTAGGATGACCCCCAAGGTTGGATGACCCCAAAGGTTGGACAACCCCGAGGTTCAAACCCAGGACCTTCTTGCTGTGAGGCGACAGTGCTAATCACTGGGCCGCCGTGCCGCCCATGTATGTAATGCATCTAATGCAGTCCAGTCAGGAATTATTTAAAGGTACAGTCCTGAATTGATGCACAGGGCGGCTGCCGGCCTCACTTCTGCTGTCGCTTTGCTCAGACTTTGCAAACATAATTCGCTTCATAACTTGTGAACAAGAAAACCAGCTGATGCTGGATCACTTTCACATCCTTTTGAGGCTTTCTGTTGTCTCCGTCTCTCAAATAGAAGCACAGCGTTGACCAGGTGGGGAGTTATGTCATGTGTCTTGGTATCAGTAGAGCACCCTTGTTGTTTGTACGCCACATAGCTGTGGGAGTACACGCCATTACAGATTGTACCGTTAAGCCTTCAAAAACCATGATACGTCTCCTTTTTGAAAACGGGGAGCTCACAGTACAGGCTTGTCCCATTGCACTGCGTCGATTCGGCGAGGTGGTGACCCTCCCGACACTGAAAGGATCAGTCAGTTTTTTTTGTCCATATGATTGTAAATGATGCCCTACAATATTTAATGAGGTTTGGTTTAAAATAGAAAAAAAATGGAAGCTATCCTTTTTAAAGGAAGAGTCTCCTCAAACCGTTGGCATCTCATCAGTCAGCGGTGTTTCATAATTCACCAAGGCTTTCAACCTTTCCTTCTCGCAGTACTTCCTGAACCCTTTGAAGAAATTCTTCTCGGCAGCAGAGATCGACAAAGTTTTTCTCAACATCCCGGTATGTTCCACAAGCCTCTCTGTTTTTCCTGTCCGATTAATTCACATTGCTGTTGGGGGACTAACTGCTTCCCGCTCTGACACAGGACCTTGTTAAAGTACACAAGAGCCTAATGGTGGATGTACAGGACTCCATCCTCAATAGAAATGCCTTAAACCTGTACCAGATCTTCATCACCTACAAGGAGAGGTACCCACCCCCACACATCGCTTCTGTCTCTAATGTGTCTGTAGCCCGTGTCTATTGTGCCTTAAAGAGAACATGTAATGGGCGTCCAGGTGGCGTGGCGGTCTGTTCCGTTGCCTACCAACACGGGCATCGCCGCTTCGAATCGTAAATGTAACTGCTTCGTAAATGTAACTGCAGTTTTGCTGCAGTTATTTTTTTGCCCATCAATTAGAATTTTCGCATGATTGTCAGTGGTTATTTAGAAAATATATGATACAATTCTGACTTTGTTAAGCTATTTATTGTCCTGACATATCGTATGGAGAGAGATATGTCCTCTGTGCAAACTGTTGATAATGCTTTAACTTGTTAAGCCACTATTCACTCAGTACATCTTTGTTTGCTATGCACATTCCACACACAACAAATGAGAAGGCATGTGTTTCACTTTAAAAGACAAAGGTATAGATGCTGCCGGCTGCCTTCCTGATGTTTCCTCTCTTCTTTCTGACAGACTTTTAATTTATGGAATATACTGCAGTCAGGTGGAGCTAGCCATCGCGGTCTTAGACCTCATCTGCAAGGAGAAAGAGGACGTTCGTCTGAAGCTGGAGGTGCGAAAACGATGAGGAACTTGACTCACTAGAAACTCTCCACACCGCAACTCTACAGTACCGACACACACACACACACACATGGTCACATAGCCCCACACACACACACACACGTGCACACGCACACACATGTGCACATGCACACACATAACCAGTGTTCTCCAGTGTCCCCCTAGTGTCTATCATGTGTACTTCACAAAAAGATTTACAGTGTCTACTTTGATGAAGATGTAATACTATTGTAATTATATTAATGTGTTCCTTTGAGTAGAAATCTGATCAATAAATTAGTCACTCACATTATTTGTATTTTTGTTGAAAAGCACTGCAGATTAGTGTTTTTCATTACATTGCCCATACTTATCCATACGTATGATAATTAAAATATCTAAATAAATGTAAACAATAGTTAAAAAAGGAACCCATGGGGTCCGCGGTGGTGTAGTGGCCTAAGCATCGGCTTTGTGTCGATGCAGTTGCCCACTGGGGACCGGGGTTCGTGCCCTGGTCTCGTCAGATCTGACTATGGCCGGACTCGATGAAGCAGCAATAATTGGCAGTGCTGTCTTCGGGAGGGGACGGAGTCGGTTTGTGTTCGTCACATGAATGCGTCTCTGGGTGTGTCGGAAAAAGCAGTGGTTCGGCCTGGAGTCGCCTTGTCACAAAAGTGGGGAGGCGTCTCCTTCGAGACTGCCGGCCGGAGAGATGCAGTTAGCGAACGCATACAGTACGAGGGTGGGTGTTTGAACTAAAATAGGGATCGATTGGCCACTAAATTGGGAGAAAAGGGGAAAATCAGAAATACATAAAAAAAGGAACCCATAAATGATTTATTCTCATTAGCAGGGATTTTTTTCGCCATTATCTGATGAGCATCTCATCCTCTTCTACCATTGAAAATCTTTATCACCCAATGGCCTCACCTCAGTCTGA
This sequence comes from Lampris incognitus, assembly GCF_029633865.1. NCBI lineage: Eukaryota > Metazoa > Chordata > Actinopteri > Lampriformes > Lampridae > Lampris > Lampris incognitus. The sequence continues at coordinate 13,396,940 of NC_079224.1, read as the reverse complement.
ATGATAAAACAAAGTGTTGTCGGAGTCTCTTGTGCTTGTTGTAATATGGAAGAGGATGTAGTATTGACCTTCACCCAGAACAAGTCAACTCAATTGTAATTACTTGATAATTAGATAAAAATTTACTCTGATATTTAGATATTAACAAAAGTGACCAGTGTTTTATTCATAACTGCCATACTATTACTGAAATTGAAATAATCAGACAACTACTTACTGGAAAGTATTACAGTTGTATTACAATTATATTATTGTGTTACCTGTCTCTGGTTGGTAAAGTACCGTTAATGTTCAATTAGCATTGTTATGCGTCACCATGCCATCTTCATGTCATGCCATTAACCTCGTGCTATTTTTAAGTACGTGCATTTATGTGTATTTATCTCAGGAGTGCTCCAAGAGGGCCAATAATGGGAAATTTACTCTGCGAGACCTCCTGGTGGTCCCGATGCAGAGAGTCCTCAAGTACCATCTGCTCCTTCAGGTAGGCAAACCTCTACACCGCAGCACTCGTCCATTACCCTGCTTGACATTTGTATAGTTTTATGCCATTTCAGATATTTAGTGCTGGAGGTGGCAGAGCTGAAGATGCTAAGATTTTCATTGGGAGTGACGAAGAATGACAGGACTAGGAACAAGTATATTAGAGGGACAGCTCAGGTTGGGCGGTTTGGAGGCAAAGCAAGAGAGGTAAGATTGAGATGGCTTGGACATGTGTGGAGGAGAGATGCTGGGTAAATTGGGAGAAGGATGCTGAGCCAGGGAAGAGGAAAAGAGGAAGGCGAAAGAGGAGGTTTATGGATGTGGTGAGAGAGGACATGCAGGTGGCTGGCGTGACAGAGGAAGATGCAGAAGACAGGAAGAGATGGAAACGGATGATGCGCTGTGGCGACCCCTAACGAGAGCAGCCGAAAGTAGTAGTAGTAGTAGAAGTAGTAGTAGTAGTAGTAGTAGTAATAGTGCTCTGATGGAGCAATTTGGGAATGCGAGCCCTATTCAAGGACCCCTCAGTGGCGGTTTGTGAGGAAGGGTAGGGCGCTTCTCTCATTCACTTGTATGGTTCATCCCAGCTGATCTGTAGAGTCAAACCAACCAATTACAATACTGCTTCTCTAACCTTCACTTGTTCCCACGGCCCAGTACAAGGCTTCCACAACCTCTGTCTTATTTTGTAATCCTTCTTCTGGGGTCAGAGAGTTTTACCCTGGCTATTTAACTGACTTGGTGCTGTTATCAGAATGGCCAGCTGAGGGCGACACGCTCCACGTTTTCACACTCATTTCCCAGCCAAGCAGCCAACTTCAATGCGGTTTCATGCTGGGAAAATGCATACTGTGACAAGTCATTAAATCTCGTATCAAACTCATTACTCCCTTCAGACATGTGGTATAATCTAAGCCTCAAACAAGTTACGGTATCTTGAAACAAGGCTCTTGAAAATATTTCACTTGATATAGTATGTACAGATGATTAGCCAAAACATTAGAACCACCTGAGGCCACTGCCATCAGGGAACACCGTTGCCATGAACGGGTGTACCTGGTCTGCAGCGGTGTTTAGGTAGGTTGCACGTGTTAAAGTAACATCCACATGAGTGATAGGACCCAAGTTTTCCCAGCAGAACATCACCCAGAGCATCACACTGCCTCCACCAGCTTGCCTTATTCCCATAGTGCATCCTGGTGCCCAGGTAAACGATGCACACACACCCAGCTGTCCACATGATGTAAAAGAAAACGTGAGTCATCAGACCAGAGCATCACCTTCCTCCATTGCTCCATGGTCCAGTTCTGATTCTCACGTGCCCATTAGGTGCTTGGGCGCTCTGAGCAGTCTGCGGCTATGCAGCCCCATATGCAGCAAGCTGCGATGCACTGTGTGTTCTGACACCTGTCTATCAGAGCCAGCAGTAACTTTTTCAGTAACTTGAGCTACAGTAGCTCTTCAGTGGGATCGGACCGGACGGGCTAGACTTCACTCCCCATGCGCATCAGTGAGACTTGGGCACCCATGACCCTGTCGCCGGTTCACCGGCTGTCCTTCCTCGGACCACTTTTGGTAGGCACTGACCACTGCATACCGGGAACACCCCAAAAGACCTGCCGTTTTGGAGATGCTCTGACCCAGTCGTCTAGCCATCACAATTTTGCCCATGTCAAAGTGGCTCAGATCTTTACGCGTGCCCATTTTTCCTGCTTCCAACACATCAACTTCAAGAACTGACTGTTCGTTTGCTGCCTAATATAGCCCACCACTTGACAGGTGCCATTGTAACAAGATAATCGATGTTATTCACTTACCTGTCAGTGGTTTTAATGTTTTGGCTGATCGGTGTACATAAAACACTTTAAATAAAGGGGGGAGTTGCCTTGGAAACAAGAACTTAATGTATTCCACCATCAGTCGAAATCACCTTCAGCTGATTTAAGAAATATGACACGTCCAGTTAAAATACAAGGCTGGGGACCCTATTTACTCCGGAGAGGCGTGACCTCTCCCATTCAATCATGCCTCCTGACGGCACCAGCCTCACAGCCTTGCCAAATCACGCCAATTTCATTGCCTCCTTATATAATGATGTGACACACCCACTTTTCTGGCTAATACGAACTAAAGGTCGGGTAGAAGCCGAGGGGTACAGGGGGACAGCCGGCGAGAGAGGTGTTTTAATTGGTTGTTGAGGGTTTAAGGCCATCGTGGTAATGGATAGTGAACCCTCGTGTACCCAGTTCTAAACCCCTCCGCTGAGAAGCTTTGGTTGGGGGGGGGGGGGGTCAGAGGTAGCTGAGGGTAGAAGGGATGAGGAGGAAATACGAGAGACTATCACGTAGCAGAAAATACAGCATTTCATCCCTCACTGACTGGAGCTAACTGTAGATCAGTGATAGTCGTGTGCCACGTAGCGCTTCACGTGGGTATGCAGGTTTTTCCTTTCCAGCCCACCTGGAAATCAGCTGATTTTTACCCCCCTGCGGCCAGACAGCAGAGGACCAATCAGTGAAATAACAGAGAGTCTCTTGTCATCGATGTTGTATCGGGCGAGTAATGGAGAGTGAACACACTTTCCCTCAGTGCACAGACTTTTTTTTTTTTATTGATATTTTTATTCATTAAGCTTCAAGATTTTATTCATCTTTGCTATAATCCACTGCCGGGCCCTGTAATATTTTTAGAGCTGTGCAGTAGGGGTGCAAGGAAAATATTGATCCACTTGAGCGTCATGATAATGTCTTTCACAACATTGCATCTGTTTTTAAAAACACTTTCGATTCTTAAGGATTACTCGCAAACAGACATGGCAGCAGTGCCACTTCATTGTGTTGTTTACATCTCCCACCACTAGGTGGCAGTTGCACAGAACCGCCACAACTGTAGGCACGTCCAGTGCCGCACTAGCCATGACTCTGGTTACTCTGATTTTATTCATATTGAGGGGTTTCCTTTATGAAAATTTTATAAAATTTTGACAAAATATTGCAAGTATCGCTGTGTTAGCTGAAACGTAATATATCACAAAATATTGAATTGTATATGAATCACTTGCATTATGTACTATGCAGTAAGACACTTGGCCACAGGAGTGTTGAGGTGAACTCTGTGTTAGTCATTATCAATAATCATCAATAATCAATATTGATGCCCGGCACTCAAATCGGTGTCTGATTTTGTCTCAGTGAGTCTGTGAGTTTCCTTTTCAGGACTCCAGCTCAGACGGTTCAGGCTTCAACCCTCTCCTTACTGAACAGTACACACATGCCGTGATATAGAGGCGCTTTACTAACAGATTTGTCCACTCCCATCTGCCAACAATTGCTGAAACCTCACTCGCTAGTCAGATCCAGATAAAACATTGCTAATGTATATGAGATAATGCACTGCTTATCGTATGTATATGAGATCCTGTCGGAGCAGAGACCTCGTGTATAAAAGTTTGTGGAGATTCCGTACCAAATATTTATGCAAGTACAAATGGGAAAACTGCAAAATTTTGCCAAATCCAGGTCACAGCATAAATTTGTAATACTCTAAGCAGCTGTTAGTCAGAGAGTTGTAACAGTGATATAATCATAATCAGCCCCCAGTTTTACAAGGTCTTTCGTTTTATCTATAGATATTTGTCTGTATCATGATATAGCGCCACTGTGCTGTCTCATGTTTTCCACACTGATGTAATGGTACCATCACTGCCCCATCGGACCTCATGATTTGCAAATTCACTGATTTGTCGCAATATGTAAACGCAGCAGCTGCCAGTTAAAATGGACTTGCATGTTGTTGTTTGTCTCAATGCTTGGCTTGAGTTGTGATTTATTTTTTATTTTTTAATGGGAGACAAAAAGCCCTCCTCAGAGGACCTTGTGTAGGTTTTATTATTTGGTCCAACAACAGGACGAGACTGTCCTCCACCAAAAAAAAACAAAAAAAAACGACCCCACAGCAGGTCGTTTGTACAAAGCAGCTTATTACAACCTATAGTTACGTTTTAAAGTTAAGCGACCTCTAGCGGTCGTGCTGCCAATAGCAATCTTACTTACTATACTAGACGGCGAAACAACACAAAAACACACTCACTACATATTCTGTTGTTCTCAAGGATGTCAACAAATAGATAAAAACCCACAATACACAGAGGCGAAAAGTATCTGCGGCATATCTCCTGCCGCCGGTAGGGGAGCTAATTTAGGAAACGCTCTTGTGGGTCGTATTAGAGGGTATACGACCTTGTGGTCATATGGGTTGGAGGATTTGTAGGATTGGACCCCTGTCGGTGGCACCAATCCGCAGGTTACATCATGTTACCTAACAAACAATCACGGTTTTCCAAGCTTTGACCCGTCATGATGTAAGATCGGTCGACAGCCATCTAAGTGTGGAGCCGGGCAGTGCGATGAGTGTGTATTATCACAACACTTTTTTGTATTTGTAACAGCAGCATGATATTTGGCAGTATTTGTGCAGTCCAGTAAAAAGCGTTAATGAGAGTGAAGTGACCTCTGAATACAAGCAAAGAAATGTTTCTTTGTTTTTTCTATGCAGATCATAGCCCCTATAGCTCTTTAAATGTCTTTCATGATCAAACTCTTAATATTGCATCTAAATTATCCTATTCTTTTTGAATGTGGACGATGGCAGAGCATCTATCAAATGACTGACTTGAGAAAGGAAACCTTACTTCAGAATCAGAAACACTTTGTCATTTCATTTCATGCACTTGTGCACATGAAATGAAATGAAATATGGTTTCCCCCAGCCCACAGCAGTGCAACACAAAGACAAAAAGACATATCCAAACTACAAGAACACATACACTACCGTTCAAAAGTTTGGGATCACCCAAACAATTTTGTGTTTTCCATGAAAAGTCACACTTATTCACCACCATATGTTGTGAAATGAATAGAAAATAGAGTCAAGACATTGACAAGGTTAGAAATAATGATTTGTATTTGAAATAAGATTTTTTTTACATCAAACTTTGCTTTCGTCAAAGAATCCTCCATTTGCAGCAATTACAGCATTGCAGACCTTTGGCATTCTAGCTGTTAATTTGTTGAGGTAATCTGGAGAAATTGCACCCCACGCTTCCAGAAGCAGCTCCCACAAGTTGGATTGGTTGGATGGGCACTTCTTGCGTACCATACGGTCAAGCTGCTCCCACAACAGCTCAATGGGGTTCAGATCTGGTGACTGCGCTGGCCACTCCATTACCGATAGAATACCAGCTGCCTGCTTCTGCTCTAAATAGTTCTTGCACAATTTGGAGGTGTGTTTAGGGTCATTGTCCTGTTGTAGGATGAAATTGGCTCCAATCAAGCGCTGTCCACTGGGTATGGCATGGCGTTGCAAAATGGAGTGATAGCCTTCCTTATTCAGAATCCCTTTTACCCTGTACAAATCTCCCACCTTACCAGCACCAAAGCAACCCCAGACCATCACATGACCTCCACCATGCTTAACAGATGGCGTCAGGCATTCTTCCAGCATCTTTTCATTTGTTCTGCGTCTCACAAACGTTCTTCTTTGTGATCCAAACACCTCAAACTTGGATTCATCCGTCCACAACACTTTTTTCCAGTCTTCCTCTGTCCAATGTCTGTGTTCTTTTGCCCATCTTAATCTTTTTCTTTTATTGGTCAGTCTCAGATATGGCTTTTTCTTTGCCACTCTGCCCTGAAGCCCAGAATCCCGCAGCCGCCTCTTCACTGTAGATGTTGACACTGGTGTTTTGCGGGTACTATTTCATGAAGATGCCAGTTGGGGACCTGTGAGGCGTCTGTTTCTCAAACTAGAGACTCTAATGTACTTATCTTCTTGCTCAGTTGTGCAACGCGGCCTCCCACTTCTTTTTCTACTCTGGTTAGAGCCTGTTTGTGCTGTCCTCTGAAGGGAGTAGTACACACCGGTGTAGGAAATCTTCAATTTCTTAGCAATTTCTCGCATGGAATAGCCTTCATTTCTAAGAACAAGAATAGACTGTCGAGTTTCAGATGAAAGTTCTCTTTTTCTGGCCATTTTGAGCGTTTAATTGACCCCACAAATGTGATGCTCCAGAAACTCAATCTGCTCAAAGGAAGGTCAGTTTTGTAGCTTCTGTAACGAGCTAAACTGTTTTCAGATGTGTGAACATGATTGCACAAGGGTTTTCTAATCATCAATTAGCCTTCTGAGCCAATGAGCAAACACATTGTACCATTAGAACACTGGAGTGATAGTTGCTTGAAATGGGCCTCTATACACCTATGTAGATATTGCACCAAAAACCAGACATTTGCAGCTAGAATAGTCATTTACCACATTAGCAATGTATAGAGTGTATTTCTTTAAAGTTAAGACTAGTTTAAAGTTATCTTCATTGAAAAGTACAGTGCTTTTCCTTCAAAAATATGGACATTTCAATGTGATCCCAAACTTTTGAACGGTAGTGTATATCCAAACTAACACATATATCTAAACTAAAAAAAAGGAAAAAAAAAGATCACTGTCCAGGAGAGCGAACGCCAGCCAGGATGACTGTCGGAACTGCCGGTCTGCATGGGCTAGCAGTTAGCTTAGCCTGCCCTGCTTCCGCATCCTGTCAGACCGCCCTCGGTTCTCCCTCTTCGGGCGCAGCTCCAGGTAGGGCCGTGGTCTGTCCCTGGGCCCACAGGACGCAGCAGACCAAGGTCTCCCAGCCGATTCAACACCAGCTCTCCCAGCCAGACACCTTCGACACACATCTCCACACGATGACACCAAATGTACTGTCGACGCCAGGCGAGGCCGCCGCCAGACCGCCCTCGGTGTTGTCGGAACTGCCGGTCTGCATGGGCTAGCAGTTAGCATAGCCTGCCCCGCTTCCGCATCCTGTACTATACTTTGAATTTAAACCTCTAAATTGAGTGTATCCTCCTGTTTAGACAATGATCACAGTCTAGTAGGAGAACAGGGCACACCGACTCATCATTCAGCTATAATAATAAGCCTCTTTCATGGAAGTCACGCTGGCTATTATACTAATGCTAAGTGTGTTTATGCGTGTCTGTGCATGTGTGTTTTTCGTGCGTGTCCCTGTGTTTATCTTTTGGCATGCCAGTGTATCTGATAGTTTGTCATCTCTCTCCTGCTAACAGGAGCTAGTCAAACACACTCATGATGCCGCCAACAAGAGCAACTTGAAGATGGCACTCGATGCAATGAAAGTAAGTGCGGTGCTTGTGGCAAACGGTCGGTAATCATCATGTTTTCCGCGGGTTACAAATCACAGGGCACTTTAACTGCTCATTGAAAAGCCTCTCTCTGCCACGCTGTCTCCAGTCTCTAAGCTGTTATTGGATAAAGAAATAAATCATTCATGTTGCAAGGATCCAAATGGTTGTGAAGTGAATAAACATGACATTTATACTACGCTAGTCAGCGCTGAGTGCACACTTCAGTCTTGCAGTGCCACAGGCAGGCTCAGTTTGATAGGCAGCTGATTTAAGGACTCGTTATGGCACACCTAGAATATAACGCCAGGGATGCAGGGACTTCATATGTTAATTGTGTATGTCCGTGTGTGTGTGTAAGAATTGATTTTTTTTAATTTACATTGTAAACTGCTTGCAAATTACACGTGCTACCTTCATGAATTTACTCAACGATCTACATCCAGGTATCGCTCCTCATTTAGTGTCTAACATGAAAAAGCTTAAATGTAATGCAGACTTGAGTATCATGCACGATGCGTCAATCAATGGTGAATTTTGTTTCCCTAAACTCTCCTTTGTGTATCGACCCATTTAGTTTTGTCAACTGAATCGTACCTCAATATTCCATCCTAAAAGTATCTATCTATCTATCTATCTATCTATCTATCTATCTATCTATCTATCTATCTATCTATCTATCTATCTGTCTATGTTGTCTGTCTGTCTGTCTACGTATCTATCTGTCTGTCTGTCTCTATCTGTCTGTTGTCGTCTTTCTGCCTGTCTGTTGTCTGTCTGTATCTGTCTCTGTCTGTATTGTCTGTGTTGTTTGTCTGTGTTTTATCTATCTATCTGTCTATCTATCTATCTATCTATCTATCTATCTATCTATCTATCTATCTATCTATCTATCTATCTATCTATCTATCTATCTATCTATCTATCTATCTATTTGTCTGTCTGTCTGTCTGTCTGTGTTATCCATCCCATGTGTCCATCTGTCTTTTTCTCACACTGTCCATAAGAAAAAGGTATTTTCATAACCGTTCAGTTGACCGGGTGTGTGTTGTGTGTTGCTCAGGACTTGGCCCAGTATGTCAATGAGGTGAAGAGAGACAACGAGACACTAAGAGAGATTGATCAATACCAGAGATCCATCGAAAACCTGGTAAGCCAAAACAAATGTGCCTTTGAAAACCTGGAACTGCTCTCACTCAGCGCATGGCAGAATGAAATATTTGAGAAACCTGTTCAGCCCATTGTGCACACATGAGAGATGGAGTGAGGGATTCGTCGATAAGGGGTGGCTGGGCGGCTTAGTCTTCAGCACTGTTTCCTCATAGCAAAGATCCTTTTTCTATCCTAGTGCTTCTGTGTGGAGTCGCATATTCTCCGCGTGTTCGTCTGGGTTTTCTCCCAACAGCCAAACGACATGCATGATAGATGAATCAGACTATAAATTGTACATAGGTGGACAACTGTGTGGGTCCTGTTATGTGATGGACAGACAGCCCGGTTGGAAGGGTGCGATTGCATATCCTCACTGCCTGTGCAAGCTGCATAGAAATGGCAAACGCAACTGAGAAGTGAAAGGATTCCAGCTACACTTGCAACACCGAGATCAATTTCTTCATTAAAACCAGCATATGTCAATATAAGCTCTTTATTTTTCATCCTCGGCTTGGCTCGGCTTGCACACTGAATGGCACATTCTCCTTGCCGAAGCCGCATCTTGGACACTGGCAAGCCAATTCTCCTCACGAGCCGTTATGTTTGTTATTTTCAACTCCTTGTTTACTCTGTTTCGTGGCTACTTTCACACGTCAATGGCTGTTTCATCAATTAGACCAACTAGTGGAGTCCAGCTGAAGTCTGTAATCTCTTATTGAGTTCCCTCATTAGAACCCCTCCCATCAGAGTGGGCTGATTGAACACTGAGGGTACAAATAATTAACCACGACTGTTCTATAAAGCTGAATAACCAGATGAACGCCGTGATTCCGAGTCGATACCGCCAGGTAGATACACATAGATGAGTAGTAGCTGTGTTTCCAACCGACTGCCGAACGCATCTCAAGTGAAAATTAAAAACGTTGTTGAAAAATAACCTGTGGCTTTTTTGCTTCCAGGTGAGCTGGAGACACCGACAGATTCACTTAAAAAGCTGATCAGTGATAGGCAACTTAGTCGTCATTTGTACCGACAGATGGTGGCGACATTTCACACTACCTGTGGACGCAAAACTGCATCCTGACACCTGCAAAAAGTGCTGCATCTGAGAGGTGTCCGGGTGGCGTGGCGGTCTATTCCGTTGCCTGCCAACACGGGGATCGCCGGTTCGAATCCCCGTGTTACCTCCGGCTTGGTCGGGCGTCCCTACAGACACAATTGGCCGTGTCTGCGGGTTGGAAGCCGGATGATGGGTATGTGTCCTGGTCGCTGCAATAGCGCCTCCTCTGGTCAGTTGGGGCGCCTGTTCAGGGGGGAGGGGAACTGGGGGGAATAGCGTGATCCTCCCACGCACTATGTCCCCTAGTGAAACTCCTTTATGTCAGGTGAAAAGAAGCAGCTGGTGATGCCACATGTATGGGAGGAGGCATGTGGTAGTCTGCAGCCCTCCCTGGATCAGCAGAGGGGGTGGAGCAGCGACTGGGACGGCTCGGAAGAGTGAGGCAATTGGATGAGTACAACTGAGGGGAAAAAGAGGGGGAAATCCAAAAAAAAAAAAAAAAACGGTTAACGAGAATAACGAATAATTTTTGGTAGCTGCGCTACTGCCTCCTCTGGTCGGTTGGGGTGCCTGTTTGGGGAGGAGGGGGAACTGGGGGGAATAGCGTGATCCTCCCACGTGCTGCGTCCCCCGGGCGAAACTCCTCACTGTCAGGTGAAAAGAAGCGGCTGGCGACTCCACATGTATCAGAGGAGACATGTGGTAGTCTGCAGCCCTCCCCGGATCGGCAGAGGGTTTGGAGCAGCAACCGGGACGGCTTGGAAGAGTGGGGTAATTGGCTGGGTACAATTGGGGAGAAAAAGGGTAAAAAAAACAAAACAAGTGCTGCATCTTGAAGGTTTGCAATACAACAACTAATCAGATGGTCTGATGAATTCATTCAACAGATGCTTTCCCTTTGTTATTAGTTAAAAAAATCTTTATCAGCAAGTCAATTTTCCCACTTCCATCGAGTGGTAAGACATTTTGGGTATATTTAGGACTTTTTCATTTGCTTATTCGAATCAGATGTTCCTATTCAACTTATCAGTATCTGCATGCTTGATAAAACATGTTGGCAAGAAAAAAAAAAGACTGAAATGCCATCCATCCATTCATCCATCTATCCATCTATTATCCAAACTGCTTATCCTGCTCTCAGGGTCGTGGGGATGCTGGAGCCTATCCCAGCAGTCACTGGGCGGCAGTCGGGGAGACACCATGGACAGGCCGCCAGTCCAGTTAGTCGTAATGTGGATTTGTGAGTGGAAGTCTGTTCGCTGTGTTGACCTGTGCTCCTCTCACCAGAACCAGCCGCTGGTCAGCTACGGTCGGCCTAAAGGAGATGGAGAGGTGCGCATGGTCTCCAACATTGACAAGAGGAAACAAGACAGGTAGTTCCAACGACATTTCATCACTTGCAAAGGTACTGTTTCTGTGTGGAGACAGGGTTTTGAATCAATAAGGATTTTTTTTTTTAGATTAAACATTTAGTGCACACAACACCCTCGCCCATGCCGACCACCATCAGTAGATGTGATCAGACCAGAAATCAATATTATGTTCAGGTGCAGTTAAAGCTCTCTCAAAATGTCCCGTCTCATGTGGTGAGCAGATTAAGCAGTTTTATTACAGCAAAATGAGCCCGTTTCTTTTAAGATACAGATAATATTCAGTACTTTTCATTCATGGAGACTGAGTCACAGCTTTGTAGGAACAAATCAGACATGCATACCCCTTTTATGGTGGGACGGGGAGGGAGCAGAAACAGATTTATAAATGGAGGGATGCCAAAGTTGGTTGGATAGATTTGGGTCGTGAATGAGTAACTCTCTCCCCTCTCTCATCAGCTGGTGATCTTGGGAGATCCTAAAAAAAGGAGTGTTTTTGCTCAGCAGCCTTACCCATCAACCCAACCGACTCACACAGAGGTTTATGAAGGCGTCCGGGTAGCGAGGTGGTCTATTCTGTTGACTACCAACACGAGGATAGGCGGTTCAAATCCCCGTGTTACCTCTGGCTTGGTTGGGCGTCCCTACAGACACAATTGGCCGTGTCTGCGGGTGGGAAGCCGGATGTGGGTATGTGTCCTGGTCGCTGCACTAGCGCCTTCTCTGGTTGGTCGGGGCGCCTGTTCGGGGGGGAGGGGGAACTGGGGGGCATAGCATGAGCCTCCCAAGCACTAGGCCCCCTTGGCAAAACTCCTCACTGTCAGGTGAAAAGAAGTGGCTGGCGACTCCACATGTATCGGAGGAGGCACGTGGCAGTCTGCAGCCCTCCTCGGATCGGCAGAGGGGGCAGAGCAGCGACCAGGGTGGCTTGGAAGAGTGGGGTAGTTGGCCGGGTACAAATCGGGGGAGAAACGAGGGAAAGAAGCCCCCCGCCCCAAAAAATAGAGGTTTATAAACATGCAAACCTCCAATAAATGCCCCACGTTTTCCAGATTAGTAGTGAGTGCTTATGCCGAGAACATTTATAATCATTTATAATCCTAAATCTGACACCTGAGAATGCCACAAAGAAGATACACAAAGTTGTGGACTGAAGCTTCAAAGGAAGTATACCACCAGAGGATGAGCCGATATACACATATACTTGCAGCCTATGGTGACTTACAAGTTAATTTGATATTGATCGAGCCATTTCCAGCGGTCTAATGCTTTTCCACCACTTCTTGCGTTGCAGACACATCTTTTTATTTGACGTGGCCGTCATTGTTTGCAAGCGGAGGGGAGACAACTATGAGATGAAAGAAATTCTTGACCTCAACTACTTCAAGATCACCAACAACCCCACCTCTGACCGAGAGGGCAAAAAGGTCAGTTGGCTGCAAGAAATCGAGTTCTGTTCATGCTAGTGAGCCGATGACACTGCATCTTGCACATTTTTCACTCTGTGATAGAATGATATTAGAATTAGGGATGAAAGGGCTGTCTGAGTAGCATAGCGGTCTGTTCCGTTGCCTACCAACACGGGGTTCGCCAGTTCAAATCCCCACATTACCTCCGGCTTGGTCGGGCGTCCGTACAGACACAGTTGGCCGTGTCTGCGGGTGGGAAGCCGGATGTGGGTATGTGTCCTGATCGCTGCACTAGCGCCTCCTGTAGTTGGTTGGGTACCTGTTCAGGGGGGAGAGGGGAACCGGGGGGAATAGCGTGAGCCTCCCACATGCTACACCCCCCTGGAGAAACTCCTCACTGTCAGGTGAAAAGAAGTGGCTGGCAACTCCACATGTATCGGAGGAGTGCATGTGGTAGTCGGGATGGCTCGAAAGAGTGTGGTAATTAGCCGGGTACAATTGGGGAGAAAAGGGGGGGGATCCCCCCCCCCCACAAAAAAAGAATTATGGATTAAATAAAACATAGGGTATAGATTTAAAAATGATATAAAAGATTAAAGAATACAGGGTTTTGCAGGGAAAACCTCATTTTTGGTTAATTTTGCATGGGCTCCTTACAGTCCCACTGGTTGATAAACTGTGTTTAGGCGTTGCCAAACCATTTCTTTCTCATTGCAAGAGAGATTGTAGAGCAGAGAGCTGAAATGGCCACAAGCGATTCAGAACCGCCCCATTGGCTTCCATGTTGCATGGCGCGGTCAGTGTCCTCGTCTGTCTCCCTGGAGAATCGGGATTTGAGCCACTCGCGCTTAGTAAACATTGTACATATACAGTATGGTTGTTGTTGTTTTTTCCGCCCAGCGGGAACATTCACAGGCGGTGTTGTGGCAGAGGGGGGACTTGTTGATGTCTTGTTGATGTATGGTCACAGATGGTGTCTTCTCACTCCACTGCTGATAGCTAATGTAAGACTGACAGCTTGCCAGGGTGGGACGCTGCGACGATTTTTATCAAAGAGACTCCATTATCAACCTCATTTACCTTATTGTGGGATCATGGTGTGTGTGTGTGGGTGGGTGTGAGATGACTCATGTTTCTATATAGGAAAATGTCAGTAGCATCTTTTCTGAGTAGATGATAATTAAGCACATTAAGTGACGATTACCTGATTATGTTTGGACCCATATCTGCCTTTTTTCTTCTTCTTCTGTTATTCACCTTCCAGCTTGTGGGAGCTCAATAAATCATATTCAGAAACAGGACCTGCAGACGTTGTCCCTCCCCACCCCCCGATACACTTACATTAAGGGACACATAGATGAATGCATACACCCATGTCCTCAACCACATAGACACACTGTGCACACATACACAAACTATCCTCGAACACACACTCTAACACACACACACACACACCGTAAGGGACAGAGATGCTAAAGGGGATGCTAATATCAGTTGATGAATGTACACGGTCCTCCAAGGCTGCTTATGGCGATATATCATTTTGTTCTAAATGAAACTTCAGACTGTGTGTGCCGTGCTGCTGAGAACCCACTCGATCATCGGTGATTTAACACCCAGCGGGGGTTTAAAGCACTCAGGACCATGAAGAGCCAGCCAGTCAGTGGACTAGGAGACCCTATCAGTCTCCTGTTATTCAGTATGACACAGCAGGATGCTCCGCTTTGAGGGGGGGATGCGGCAAAGGAACTTAGAGATTAGGGATACGGACTTGTTGCCGGTTCAAACCCTGGACCGGCTTTTTTTTTTCCATTTTATTTTGAGATACTTTATTGATCTCTGTGGGGAAGTTATGCTCTGCATTAAACCATCCTAGCTGGGTAGCTAGCAGTGGGCGGCCGCCGTGCACTGCCCGGGGACCAACTCCAGTTCTTCTTTCCATTGCCTTGCTCAGGGGCACAGAACGGAGTATTAACCCTAACATGCATGTCTTTTTGATGGTGGGGGAAACCGGAGCACCTGGAGAAAACCCACGCAGACATGGGGAGAACATGCAAACTCCACACAGAGGATGACCTGGGGTGACCTACAAGGTTGGACAGCCCAGGGGTTCGAACCCAGGACCTCGTTGTTGTGAGGCGACAGCACTAACCACTGGGCCACCGTGCCGCCTAAATCTGAGATAAAATCTCAGAGAGGAAGTTAATAGATAAATGGTGACTTAATCTCATCTGGCAGCACGGTGGCGCAGTGGTTAGTGCTGTCGCCTCACAGCAAGAAGGTCCTAGGTTCGAACCCCGGGGGTGTCCAACCTTGTGAGTCATCCCAGGTCGTCCTCTGTGTGGAGTTTGCATGTTCTCCCCATGTCTGCGGTGGGTTTTCTCCGGGTGCTCTGGTTTCCCCCACCATCAAAAAGACATGCATGTTAGGGTTAATACTCCTGTCTGGGCTCCTGACCGAGGCAATGGAAGAGGAACTGGAGTTGGTCCCCGGGCGCTGCACGGCGCTGCCCACTGCTCATAGCTACGCGGCGAGGATGGGTTAAATGCGGAGGAAGAATTTCCCCACGGGGATCATTAAAGTAATAATAAATAAATAAATCTCCCATCACCTCATGGTCACTGTCAAGTTGACCATTAGGGGTCACCTTGGGGTCCATTACGCACCCCCCCCTCCCCACAACTGCTCTAGTTGTTAACAGTAGGCAAGCTCACAGGTGTGGATGGAAAACAAGAAAGTCTGTTGTCAGTCCTTCCTAGATGAGCAAGTTAAGTAAATGTCACTGTGAAAATTATTCACCTCCTCTGACTTTTTTTGTTGTTGGAATTTTCCCCCCTTTTCTCCCCAATTGTATCCGGCAAATAACCCCACTCTTCCGAGCCGTCCCAGTCGCTGCTCCACCCACTCTGCCGATCCGGGGAGGGCTGCAGACTACCGCATGCCTCCTCCGATACATGTGGCGTTGCCAGCCGCTTCTTTTCACCTGACAGTGAGGAGTTTCACCAGGGGGTCATAACGCGTTGGAGGATCACACTATTCCCCCCAGTTCCCCCTCCCCCCCGAACAGGCATCCCGACCAATCAGAGGAGGCGCTAGTGCAGCGACCAGGACACGTACCCACATCTGGCTTCCCACCCGCAGATACGGCCAATTTGTGTCTGTAGGAATGCTCGACCAAGCTGGTGGTAACACAGGGATTCTAACCGATGATCCTCGTGTTGGCAGGCAGCAGAATAGACCGCTATGCTCAGACCATAGTGATTTTAAAGTCTTTATTAAAGACCTACCCCTTCTCACTGGCATTCAATTCAAGTTGAGCTTGACACCATTATTTTATTGTGCAAATATACTTTTACTCTTGTTTTATTGTTTATATTTTCTTTATTTTATTATGCTTTCTATACATATATTTTTATATTCATATGGGTCACTTATCTTAATTTATATTGTATTTTAAGGCTGTTCAGAACTTTGGTTCAACTGTGGTTGTTTTAAATGTGCTATATAAATAAACTTGACTTGACTTGACTGCTACCCGGACACCCCACCACCTCTGACTTTTCATATTGCTTTGCAACACCAAAACGCAGTTGATTTAATCGCACCTTTTTGTGGTATAAATCAGCAGAAATATGACAGTGAAATCAAAGTCCTACAATTGTGTTTACATTAGCTACAATTATAGAAGAATCTGAGAATATGATTAGGTCCTAGGGGGATATTTTTATGGGCACAGTGTCAGTAGTGTTTAATCCTGTATCATATTATTCTTTGTCTGTCTCCACTTTAGAAACTTGAAACAGATTACATTTGCTTAGGTTAGATTGTCAAATTTCACCGTACACCATCCTGCATCCTCTGAAGTTGTGCATAGATGCATGCAGATACCATTGAGTGATTCTGCCGTGTTTCATCGCTGTTCCCCACTTGACCTCCACAGTGGTGCTACGGGTTCTACCTTACTCACCAGCAGGGGCACACCGGCTTTGAACTCTTCTTCAAGACCAAAGAGCTGAAGAAGAAATGGCTGGATCAGTTCGAGATGGCCATGTGAGTACAAGGGGGCAACGTACCGGTCACAACCCGGGGGGGGGGGGGGCTTTGTTAAGTGAGCAACACAAAGGCACCAGTGTTTGTGAGTGCTTGTATACTGTGTTGTGTGTGTGTGTGTGTGACTGTGACCACGTGTATCCCTGCACGTCCACGTTCATGTATTTGCAATGATGTTTTGTCCAAGGCTGCAAGAAGTGCAAACTCTTTCACATGCGCTGGACTCAACTGTAATGAGACACATGCCGCCGACGAACAGGAAGCTAGCAAGGCCTTGCATACACAACACACACGCACACAAATACACACACGGAGCGTACAGAAATACACAAGAAATGCATAGAAATTCTCACGCAGAACTGGGAAAATGAAGAAATATGTTTCTGCTGTTCCAGTTTTATGTCGACTAGTTTGTCAGGTCGGTGCTTCTTGTGGATATACATCTTTTGTGTTATTTCCCGACCGTGGGAAGCAATTGCAGGCAAGCATCTTTTCTGCACCCGGCGTCGTGTTGACACCCTGGTGAGCACAACGTTGTTTTGACGCCGCGCAGTTTGATGGACTGATCAAACAATTGTGTTTTTGAGTGGATGGATATATGTACGAATATGACGTGCAAGAGGAGCTTTGATATGCCGACCGAGCGCCGGTAATGGCCTCCCTCCATTTCCTTTCGGTTCTGAATGTGCGCTGGTTGATGCGGCAGGAGATTACCCGTGTGTGATGTGTATGTGCTGCTTGTGTCAGAAAAACATACTTAAGTACCCCCCCCCCTCCTGCCGGAGCTGACAGTTGAAACGGCGGTCCGGTATTTTATCTCTTGAGCGAGACCCATGGCCCCCGGGGTCAATGAAACCACTCAAAAGCCCTTGTGCAATTCCACAAATACACAGGTGTTCACGAGGGGGGCAAGAAAAAAAAAAAGAAAAGCATCTTTTCTTCTTCCTTCTCGAAAGTGGCTCCCTTCAGAGACTCGCGGTCTTTGACTGACAACAGCTATTTGTGCCAGCGTGTATTGGGAAATGATGCCAGAAGGGGCCCGTTCAGAGAGCCAATTGAAGCTGTAGAGACGGTATGTTGTCCTGATGAAAGGGCTGCATCCGGAGAGCCTCAGCTGCTCTGCACCGTTTTTTTTTCCCCATTTTCTTCATGAGTTGCTTTTGTTAACTCCATAAAAATATACTTGCAGATTATTTCAAGGTTCAGATGAGGATTTCTGTCCGCGAACATTTGAACCCATGCAGGAGGCCGTCCACCTCACGCACGACTCACGTTTGCAGACACACCCACCGGGGATGAGGCTGTTTCACTTCTGCTCCGGTTTCAGAGGAATCGTTTCTTGCCACTATGAGTGCAGTGTTGTTATTATTATGGGGGGGGTTGCAGTTTTGAGTTGTGAATTGAAAAGAGTCGACCCCCGTCCTGACACAGTCCTGCACACAGTCCTGACACAGTCCTACACATGGTCCTGACACAGTCCTGACACGGTCCTGCACACAGTCCTACACATGGTCCTGACACAGTCCTGACACGGTCCTGCACACAGTCCTGCACATGGTCCTGACACAGTCCTGACACGGTCCTGCACATGGTCCTGACACGGTCCTGACATGGTCCTGACACAGTCCTGACACAGTCCTGCACACGGTCCTGACACGGTCCTGACACAGTCCTGACACGGTCCTGACACAGTCCTGACACGGTCCTGACAGTCCTGCACACAGTCCTGACACGGTCCTGACACAGTCCTGACACAGTCCTGCACACGGTCCTGACACAGTCCTGACACAGTTTTGACACGGTCCTGACACGGTCCGGCACATGGTCCTGACAAAAGTCCTGCACACAGTCCTGACACGGTCCTGACACAGTCCTGACACAGTCCTGCACATGGTCCTGACACAGTCCTGCACACGGTCATGCATGTGTACACGCATGAAAGCACAGCGTCGTGCACACAGCACTCACTGTTCTCCTTTTTTCCTCCCATGTACTCTCTCTCTCACTCTCTCTCTCTTTCTCTTATTCTCTCTCTAACGCTCTCACTCTCACTCTCTCTAACTCCCTCTCGCTTGCTCTCACTCTCTAACTCTCTTGCTCTGACTCTTTCTCTAACGCTGTCTCTCTCAATCTTTCTCACTCTCAAACTCTCTCACTCTCATTTTCCCTCTCTAATGTTTTGAGAGGATCACTCTCGCTCTCTCTTGCTCTCACTCTCTCGCGCTAACTTGCTCTCTCTCTTGCTCTCTTACCGTCTCTCTCTTGCACTCTCACTCTCTAACTCCCTCTCTCTCACTCCCTCACTCTAACTCTCTTGCTCTCTCTTTCTCTAATGCTCTTTCTCACTCTCTCATTTTCCCTCTCTAATGCTCTCTCTCATGCCCTCTCACTCTTGCTCTCTCTCTCTCTCTCTCTCTCTCTCTCTCTCTCTCTCTCTCTCTCTCTCTCTCAGATCAAATATCCGACCGGAAAATGCCAACAACAACTCCCACCAGTTTAAGATGCACACTTTTGAGAGGATCACTTCCTGTAGCTTCTGTCACCTCTTGCTCAGGTAAGAGTCGTGTTGTCTTGACCTTCTGAGTGACCTGTTGAAATTATGTGCCGTCATGGACAATGTGTCCCACCCACTCCATGACATGCTGGTTGGACACAGAAGTAATAATTAGTAATAATTAGTAATAGGCTCATTCTGCCGAAATGCACTGCAGAGCGCCACAGGAGGTCATTCTGGCCTGTGGCCATCAAACTTTACAACTCCTCCCTCAGAGTGTCAGACACTCAGAGTTAATGGTCACTGGACCGGCCCTTCGACTTGTTTTATCCTGTCGGGTTTTGTTTGTGCTGTTGCTTTGTGCTGCAGTATTGCAGTATAGATAGGGTGTTATGTGCACCATGCTTGTTGATATATTTGTTCTCATTTCTATTTCTTATTTTATCTTTTATTTCTATTTGTTTGTTTTTCTTGTTTCTGTTTTCATGTCTTCTTGTATCTTGTTAGTTTTTAGTTGTTTTCTTACTAGAGCTTGAGTGTCTATAATAGAACCCAATTTCCCCTCGGGGATGAATAACGTATTCTGATTCTGATTCTGATTCTGGTTGATAAGCCTGATGAACTCCCGGTTGTGTTTGAGCAGAATATTACCATCCAATAAAAGGTGTTGGCTTTTGTGTCAGATTTCACTTAAAACGGCGTCTGAGACCGTAAGTGTTCTCTCGCTGTGCGCATTATTATGTGTTGCTGTGCTGACTCTTTCCATTTCCTGTTGCCAGGAAAATACATTTTCTCAAATTGTTTTCAGTTTATAGATGTTTACTGCTGGTCTTAATATACTAAGAGGATAGCCTTTATCGTTTAGCACTGTTACCAACAGGTGTCCCTGAGCCCTGATAATAATAACAATAATATAATAATAAGCGGTTTGGATAATGGAAGGATGGATGGATCCCTGAGGGATATTACTGCGGACACTAGCAAGTATTGGCGGCACGCAGGTGCAGTGGTTAGCACGGTCGCCTCACAGCAAGAAGATCCTGGGTTTGAACCCCGGGGTTGCCCAACCTTGGGGGGGTGGGGTCGTCCTGTCCCAGGTCGTCCTCTGTGTGGAGTTTGCATGTTCTCCCTCGTCTCTGTGTGGGTTTCCTCCGGGTGCTCTGGTTTCCTTCCACAGTCCAAAGGCATGTAGGTCAGGTGAATCGGCCGTACTAAATTGTCCCTAGGTGTGAATGTATTGGCCCTGTGATGGCCTGGCGGCCTGTCCAGGGTGTCTCCCCGCCTGCTGCCCAATGACTGCTGGGATAGGCTCCAGCATCCCGTGACCCCAATTGGGATAAGCAGCTTGGATAATGGATGGATGGATGGACCAATAGGTCTTCAGATTAATAGGTAGCATTCGCGGCAAACTACAATATCTTATTAGCTAGAAGATGTGGCGATATTGGTGGTATCAATTTTAATTTTGGCATGACACAAAGTCTGAAAATTCATAGTGCAAAATTAAATCTCAGGAAGCTGTGATGCATGACATATTCCACGGTTCTTGTGTTCTCCAGGGGCATCTTTAACCAGGGCTACCTCTGTCTCAAGTGTGAACTGGGAGCCCACAAGGAGTGCCTGGGTCGACTGGGACTCTGTGGGAGAACAGGTGAGACGGAGGACCCCCAAATATTCTGTTTTCATTCTGTCCTTCTCAGATCTCTGATACACTGACGTCATCCAGTGAGATACACTGTTGGTTTTGATAGTGAAGACGGTGACTATCTCATTCACTCTCATATTAGAGCCGTTTTACAACACAACTTTTTCTTAGCAATGTCTGTAATTTCTTGGTATGGACAGAGCATATGGTACTTACTTCAGGATATTGTTTACTAGTATGCATTAATGTATGAATATATACATATATATTTACATATACACACACACACACATATATATATATATACATACATATATACATATATGCAATGCAAATGTGTGTGTACATTCAAATGTGTGTGTACATGCAAGTGTGTATTTCTGTCTGTAACACCAACCCCAAATGCCTAGTTTTGTTTTTGCATGGCGGTCTATTCCGTTGCCTACCAACCCGGGGATTGTCGGTTCGAATCTCCGTGTTACCTCCGGTTTGGTCGGGCATCCCTACAGACACAATTGGCCGTGTCTGCAGGTAGGAAGCCGGACGTGGGTATGTGTCCTGGTCACTGCACTAGCGCCTCCTCTGGTCGGTCGGGGCGCCTGTTCGGGAGGGAGAGGGAACTGGGGGGGCATAGCGTGATCCTCCCACGTGCTACGTCCCCCTGGCAAAACTCCTCACTGTCAGGTGAAAAGAAGTGGCTGGCGACTCCACATGTATCGGAGGAGGCATGTGGTAGTCTGCAGACCTCCCTGGATTGGCAGAGGGGGTGGAGCAGCGACCGGGACGGCTTGGAAGAGTGGGGCAATTGGCCGCATACAATTGAGGAGAAAAGGGGGGGGGAATATGGAAAAAAATTCCACTGTACAAGTAAAAACTGTAAAGCTTACATTTTTAATCAACATATTCGAAGTAGTAAGTCTATTATGTCCCGAGTTATGCGGTGGTTGTTGCCCCGTACCCTTGCATCAAAGCCTTTGTCATAACAGGCAGGCATTGTAGTTCAGGTACATTACCCTGTCTGACTGGTAGACAGCTAAAGGCAGGCTGGCGTGACAGGCCCTCTTAACTGAAGCGCCACAGTCTTTATGCATTCTGCAGCGGGATAAGGGCCAGCAGAAGGTTGACAGCTGAGGTTGTATGTCAGGGCACCACCACATGCTCATATTGTATTCCTTCCACTGTGTCTGTCCCCCCACCTTATTGCAGATTCAGCCATGCCAAGGCCCCAGGTAGGACCTGTATTAATTCTCGCCTTTCACTTAACTAGGAGCACAGCTGCTGTAATTAGCATTTGCATAGCATAGCAACTCAGATGCGCTTTGCTCGGACATGGTCTACATTCACGCAAGCATATGCACGCACGCATGCACGCACGCGCGCGCGCACACACACACACACACACACACACACACACACACTGACAAGCTCAGATAATGGAACAGCATTACAACCAGAAGATTAAAACTGATTTTGTTCAGAACTGAGAGATCCACAATTTGTGAGCACATACTCAAATCACTTCATGCTAACACAGATGCAAGGTAATTTAAGTCAGCACGGATGATAAATGATAACACTTCTGCAGAGTGGTTATTTTTTTAAAATCTGAATGTTCTTTGGCACAGACCTCTGCAGTCACGTTGCGTTCTGCAGTGTGTCACTTTTAAGTTGGTCAAATAACAGGTCAAAGAATGAGTCACATCATAATAGTTGACTGTGTCTCGAGTTCCACTCATTTCTCAGGTCAGCTTAGTATTGCACAGAGAGAATAAGTGACTTTTCCCTGTCAGTCACTCTTGTTTTTCTCTTTCTCTCTCTGTCTCTCTCTCTCTCTCTCTCTCACATACTCAACTTCCTCTGCTCTTTCCCCAGAGGAGCACCGTGACACGGAAGCAAGCAGACCCAGGTCAGTATGGCTTGACCACACCACTTAAAACCCTTGGTTATTTTGGAAATTGGTATACACATATACTAAAGCGTGTATTCATAATATCAAAAATAAGTTCCTTTTTCTCTGTCGACGACACAAATAACCATATCAAGAAATGGTAAAATAAAATTTACCGCTGCAAACTGTGTCTGATGAAGCAGGTTTGTTTCGTTACATTGGCTTAGCTGCCTTAGCCGTTTTAGCTGGTTAGCGTGAGCTGATGAGACGTCAACATTCGGCTTATAGTCAAGAGACGTAGCGATGTTTCATTGTGGTAATACTTAGTATGAATCTAAATTCATCTAAATTCTAAATCGGCTCGGTGGCGCAGTGGTTAGCGCTGTCGCCTCACAGCAAGAAGGTCCTGGGTTCGAAACCTGGGGTTGTCCAACCTTGGGGGGGTCATCCCAGGTGTGGAGTTTGTGTGGAGTTTGCATGTTCTCGCCGTGTCTGCAGTGGGTCTTCTCTGAGTGCTCTGGTTTCCCCCACCATCAAAAAGACATGCATGTTAAGAGTTAGTACTCCTTTCTGGGCCCCTGACCGAGGCATGGCAAGACGAACTGGAGTTGGTCCCCGGGCACTGCACGGCGGCTACCCACTGCTCCTAGCTACACAGCTGGAATGGGTTAAATGCAGAGCAGAAATTTTTCCCACAGGGATTCATAAAGTATCTCAAAAAAATAAAAACAAACTGTTCGGTGCTGCATCCATGGTGTATTATCCTTTGGGAGCAGGGACGCTTCTTGCTAGTCCTCGGCCCCTGGACCAGGTTTTTTTCGACCTTATCATTTGGTTTACAGTAGAGTTGTGCTAAGCCCACAAGATATTTACAGGGATTTAAGTAAAAAAAAAAAAAAACCTTCTGACGTAAAATATTTATCAGGCCGAATCATACATATTCAGTGCATATGTTTTTAATTCATCTAATTATAATACCATGCAAAACAATGTTTTTGTTTTAAGTGGGCCTCTTATTACTTAACAGAAAAAAACAAGAAAACAAACAAACAAACTTACAGCACCAGCTTCTGGAGGGCTTAGGGCGCTGTGGTGGCCTGGGGGGTTTTTGTTTGGTCGAGGCGTTTGGGCATTGAGCATTGTGAAAATATGTATTTTCACATCGTTTTGGACCATTATCATTACAATGTTTATAAAAACAAAACACAGGTTGTTGTTTTTCACAGTACACTCAGACATTAGCAAGAAGAACAGCAAAACAGATATGCTCACTGATGAAGTAAGCGCTGTGTCCTGAAGTAATCCTTCACGTTTTTTGTGAGGGATCGCACTATGCACCATACAAAATAACACTGGTAAAATTAGACTCATAGTGAATGGACTTGAACGGCAATTTTCTCATCCTCCCATAGCCATTTGACTATGTAACAGCATTTGACTACTAATGCTGTGTTCCATACAACTCGAAAATCGAGATTTTTCAGACCTCCTACAATACAATGGAACGCCACTCAAAGTCAGAGCTCCTCCCCATTTTTCTCCCCAGTTGTATTTGGCCAATTGCCCCACTCTTCCGGGCAATCCAGGGAGGGCTGCAGACTACCACATGCGTCCTCCGATACATGTGGAGTCGCCAGCCGCTTCTTTTCACCTGACAGTGAGGAGTTTCACCAGGGGGACATAGCGCATGGGAGGATGACGCTATTCCCCCCAGTTCCCCCTCCCCCTTGAACAGGCACCCCAACGACCAGAGTAGGCGCTAGTGCAGCGACCAGGACACATACCCACGTCCGGCTTCCCACCCGCGGACATAACCAATTGTGTCTGTAGGGACGCTTTACCAAGCCGGAGGTAACATGGGGATTCGATCCGGTGATCCCCGTGTTGGTAGGCAACGGAATAGACAGCCACACCACCCGGATGCCCCCAAATCCATCTGTAGAAGCAGTTGTCTGACATCACACAACAATGGCAGCACCCATGGAGGCACACAGTGTTATTGGTAAACCATCAGCTAAGGCAACGTAAAGTATTCCATTCCATTATCCAAACTGCTTATCCTGCTCTCAGGGTCGCGGGGATGCTGGAGCCTATCCCAGCAGTCATTGGGCGGCAGGCGGGGAGACACCCTGGACAGGCCACTAGGCCATTTGCCTGTATTTAATTACAATAATACAGACTATCAAATAGTACAATCTGTTCTGCATGTAAATTGATGTCAGAATATGTCGACAATGTTACTAAGTAGCTGGTTATGGTAAACAATTTCTGAAACGTGTCTCTGCACAAAAGTTATTCCTCTGTTTCGTTTATGTATGCAAGGAGGCTGCACTGCTGACGAATCAATTATTTATATACTTGCTAATAAAAACAACCAGTTTATCACGGTCAGCCATGTTTTTAATTTACATTTGCCGTTGTGAACCTGGAACGCTTGGAGGTTGGAAATTGGAAACTCCAACTGGGAAATTCCGACCTCGGACTCTGAATGGAACGCAGCATTACCAACCTTTCTGTTCGGCTGGACCGCTCCCTTTCCCAGTAGCAACTAGTCAGCTGACAGAGTTGCTACAGCGAGTCGATTCCTCTCTCACTTCCATTCCTCTTGCATAATTATTTTCTCTGACAGTTAGAATTCTACACACTGTCTTTTGGAGCTCCTCATCTGTGACAGATGTCATTCTTGGCTGTTTGACAGATTGTCTCCCAGCTTCATTTCTGCAGGTAAAGATGTCAGGAGACACTAAACTCGTTTTCACTTGTTATGAATTTACTTCGTCTGTGGCAGCAAAATGCGTTTCAGCAGCCTTCAGAAACTCCTGCAGGTTAAACTGGACAAATGAAACACTTTCAGTGTTGACTGACTCTGAAAGACTCACCTTAAACGGGCCAAAAAAGCTCGCTAGCCTAGCAACATTACAGCTACAAACAACACATAAGCAACACTGTGTAAAACACCGTAGTTACGCTGGTACTCTTTCCTTTCAAAAATAACGTCTAGTGTAATGAATGAAAACTGTAATTGTCTAGTTCTGAAATATAAGACAACACAACACCCACTTTTTTAAAACCTAAATTTCAGGAAAAAACATTGTCTTGTATTAGAGCCAATACGGTATCCTTTCTCTCCAGAGTGGTAGAGAATTCTCAGCAAGGCGTGTTGCAGTATACCAGTATTGACGACAACCGTGATATTTTTAAAAAAAAAGAAAGAAATATTAATATCATGTTAATAATACACATATGATAATATCGTGAAAATAATCCAGCACCTCTTAAATTATTTCGTTTTCTTTTCGTTCTCGCTGCGTCTCCCTTCCCCGTGACGCCGTAACTAGCTCCTGTGGCGATCACCAAAATTATGTTGTTATAAATAAATCTGTTTCCAGCTATCAAGTCTGTTTTAACTCGCCTCCCTCCACACACCTACCAGTCCTGTCAACCAGTGATGTGGCTCTGATCTACCCGCTTTCGGAAACACCGGCCCTTTACGTTCCATACCAACATGTACCCTGGCATTATTGCCAAATGGCGGAACCTAAGCAGGTGCGGGCTTGGCTACGTGGATGGGAGACCTGGGAAAACAGGGTTGCTGCCGGAAGTGGTGTTGGTGGTTCAGTAGGGAGCAGCCTTCCCTCTGGTCCTTAAAAAACAAAACAAAAACCAAATCCCAGTGCCCCAGTGCAGTGACGGGGACTCTGTGCTGTAGGAGATGCCGTCCTTCGGATGAGACGTTAAACCGAGGTGCTGACTCACTGTGCTCATTAAAGATCCCATGGCACTTATCGCAAGGAGTAGGGGGTTCCCCGGTGTCCTGGCAAAATTCCCAAACCTGGCTCTCTCCATCTGGCCACCTAATCACCCCCCCCCCCATGTAATTGGCTCAGTGATTCCTCCCTCTCTACCTCAAGGTGATGTGTGGTGAGCGCTCTGGTGCTACATGGCTGCCGTGCATCACCCAGGTGGGTGCAACACAAAGCGTTATATAAATGTAATGATTATTATTATTATTTGTGATGAGTCACACAAATCAGTATGGCGACTGACGCTGGCGAGTAAAGAGCGGGGAGAAGTCAGACCTCCATCAGCCTACCCAGGCTTTTGCGGCGTGTTAAGACCATGTTTGTTACATATTCGCAAGTGTGTCCCCTGGAAAAATTATCTCCTCATCATCTCAAGGAATCTGTCAAGGATCCGACAGCTAAACATCTCCGGAGACTCGACAACAGCTTAATAATCACTCACCACGGTAACCATGAGTCAGCGGAACCTGGGTGACCATTTGTCTTTTTCTTCTTTTATTTTGCCTTTTTTTCCTCGTGACTAAAGCTTTGGGGGTTTGTGGATTTTAGTTTGTGAGTTAACTGAACCGAACTGCGTTTGAGAATACTTCCTTGTTTTGAGTTTTGTTTGTTGGATACTCAGGAAATCCCAGAGTGGAGCATTTTTGTTGAGTGAACTGAACGGGAGTTGAACTGATGGTGATAACTGGAAAATCCTGAAGTGGAGTATATTTACGTTATAAACTGAACTGAATTATAAGGAACTTTTTTCTTTTGCTCTAATATAACCTTTGAAAATTGACTGACGTTGTGGTTGAGTTTATTTAAGTTGAGTGTTTTATTTCCCTGCCCTGCAATTGATTATAAATTTGTTTGTGTTGTAAAAAAAATAAATAACCAGGGGTGAGGTGTATTCTGACGCACGTATCCTTTGTGGGGTTTGATATTGACTCAGACTGGTTTAAACTTGGGCAAACCGCCACACTAGCTAGCTACTACCACAGTGTGTGGCTACTACTGCCGCACAAAGTCACATCATGAGAAATGTCAGGACATGGTCACTGGACGTTAAATCACAGTATATCAGAGTGGTCAGCCTGTGGTCTCACACACAAAGTCTCTGTCCCCAAGTGATTTTGTTTCAGTTGACATTGTATTGACGGCAGATGTTAGGCCTCGTGGATTTTGTTTATCAGTTCATCCGGTTGCCTTTTCACTACCCATTAAGTGTGATTGTTCTTTTTGTACGCTTTTGTATAGTTATGGTTACAGACGCTCTCTCCACGTCCCAACACCAGTATTTTGAGTGTAATTCATTTGTTAAAAAGAGACAAAATGCACAATAAACAAAGTTAAAGATGAAGTTGAAGTTGACTGATAGCATTATTATTCAAAATTTCTATAGATATCACGATAATAGAATTCTTTTGGCGACAATAATCGTGTAATGAAGATCTGACCTCATGAAAGCCCTACTCTTATAGTTTTTTCCCCGTTCATTCGGTTTAGGCGCTGCGCCTAAGTCTTATAAGGAAAACCCTGCATTGATCTCATACATGGCGTCTCTGGAATCCAACTGGCGGAAATCCATCGTATTGACATAGACTTTAATCCCTGTATTCATTAGTTACTTTCTTTGACAGTTAAGTAGTATTCATTAAAATATGTAAACCCTGCGGCAGGAAGCGTTGGCCCCGCTTCAGGATTAAGACTGTTTTCGGTACATGAAACTACACAAAACAATGTTAATGAACCTCGGGGGAAACGGAATGAAGAGAGGAAAGTGTACAATATGTGACCTTTAACCACTAAGTCAGCCTAACTGTTGCAAAGCGAGCAAATTTTGTGCTAACATCCTTTGCAATGGCATAAATATTTTGATGACATCGGTCGTAATGCACCCTGTTTTTTTGTGGGGGCACAGAGACTTCATAAAGGATGTGTCCACATGATACAAAAAAACTGCGTGACTGCATCAGTACACAGTGATATCACATTACCGATATCGCGTCCCATAACTCGTTAACATTACTCAAAACGTTAGCTAGCAACACTCGAATAACTTGGTTTAACGGCGTCAATAATAAACATTACAGTGTGACACTTTGACAGATTAACCATTAACGCCATTTCAGATTGCTCCATTTATACAATTAATGGTCTCATTTCAGCACAAACTATTGAATCCTCCTTACTTCTGCTGTCGTCATCCACTCTTGTAAAGATGATGTTGTTAAGAGGCTCCTCGGTTGGACATGAGACCGCCAGCTGGAGATATGGGCAGCTTTCGAGCTCATGGCACATGTGCACCCAATGGTCAAAAGATTAATCAGGGTGTCCGGGTAGCGTAGTGGCTTATTCCGTTTCCTACCAACACGGGGATCGCCGGCTCGAAACCCTGTGTTGCTCCCAGCTTGGTTGGGCGTCCCTACAGACACAATTGGCCACGTCTGCGGGTGGGAAGCCGGATGTGGGTATGTGTCCTGGTTGCTGCACTAGTGCCTCCTCTGGTTGATCGGGGGCACCAGTTCAGGGGGGAGGGGGAACTGGGGGCAATAGCGTGATCCTCCCATGCACTACGTCCCCCTGGCGAAACTCCTCACTGTCAGGTGAAAAGGAGCGGCTGGCGACTCCACATGTATCGGAGGAGGCATGCGGTAGTCTGCAGCCCTCCCCGGATTGGCAGAGGGGGTGGAGCAGGCCAAAATTCGACTGGGGAGAAAAGCGGGGGGGGGGGGGATTAATCATATTTGACATGATTTAGAGGATTATACAGGGTTAAATGATAAAAGGCAGTGGTGTTTTTTAAGGGGGAAGTTAATTGCAATTAATATGCCAATTATTCAATGGATAAAATGTTTCTGAGTCTGTATAGCCTGTTAAGGTAGAAAATACTGAAGACTTGCCCTCAGTGTGCTCAGTTGTAGCTACAACCATGGTGTCAGCACAAAACCCAATTTACAGTGACCTTTAACAACATATTGTCTAGCAAGTGAGGAAAATGGTTTCAAAAAGCCAAGCTCCTTCCGGACATCTCTGTAAGAGCTGTATCTTCTGTGTAGTTGGCACAGCCGCCTGTTGGTTACAAGTGAACACTGATGTGAACAACCTGGCTCGGCCTGACAGCTCGCAATCTCGTCCTGTGGATTCATCAGGCTGCCTCCTTTGTCTTCTTACTTGTTGTGCGTTGGCTTTATACATTCAGACTCTTGGAGACGTTTTCTTAGCGGCTGTCTTGCAGCTTTAAAGTAGGCTGTGTGTACCTGACACGTATTCTTTCAGTGAAGGCTGCAAGGTCCACAGCATTGTACCGGTTGAGTTCAGCTGGTTATAGCACAGCACTCACAACTCGAAATAATGAGAGAATGGGATTTTAGATGCGACAAAGAAATGTTCTTCTCATGTTTGCTGATTTACTTGGATAGACCCCTGCGGCCTCATTCATCAATCGTTCGTACATACAAATTTGTTCTTACACACCCACGGAATTTTTTTAGCCCTTCAGATTGTCTGACAGGCAGCAGCAAAGCCTCGTGGTTATCTGTAATTCCTCCCCCCTAACAGCTATTGTCTACCTCTTGCAACGAGCAATCACTCAGGCTTGCAAAGACGTCAGTGTTCGCCAATTGGTGTCTAAATTCAGGGGCTAGCCAGGTTCTACACTGGGCTGTCAGACAAAGCTCAGGGCTAAAAAAAATCCCATGGGTGTGTAAGAGCAAATTTGTATGTACAAATGATTGATGAGTGAGGCCCCTGGTCTCCACGACTAGTCATGTTACTCGCAAAAATTAAAAAGTGACTGGACAAAGATGAGCAACTCTTAAATCTGACAGCAGCTCACTTTGTTTACCCCTATGGAAATAAGAGAATGGGCAGCACAGTGTACTCACTCAAATAGATAATATATCCCTAGAACTAGCTGTATTAAAGCGGTTTGTTGAGCTGGTCTCAGCCGTCTCTCGTTTTTCTTGCAACAAGGTTGGAACTGGTGTGAAAAAGTCCGTTAGTTTGAATAACTTTTCAAGCAAGTCATTGTCACGCATTTCCCTGCGGCTTTCGGTAATGTGCCGTGCCCTTTTGCTTTCTAAATGCTGACATCTTGAGCTCATGCAGCTTTGCATGTCAAAATCACATTATGAAGTGTGAACAACATAGCAAAAACATGAACAGTCAATACACTGCAATATTTGGAAGACATCATGAATGTTGAATCACCTTTCTCATAGTTTTGCAGATGTTCTCCAACCGAGGTCACCAAGTTGGATAACCTGGCGACCCTTGGGGCGGGGCACACCACATCTTATGCCATACGCAAGTCACGTGGAATCACAAACAGGATGTGTGGTGCCACAAGTTGATCATATTGCTTTATCCACCGCCACAAACGTTACTGAAAGCCAGAGTAATCAGGGAACATATATTAAGAGAGGGATAACTAACTACCTGTACTTGGGCTGGCAACTATATACCCCATTTTCCTTTTTTATTTTCATTATCCAAGCTACTTATCCTAATTAGGGTCGCGAGATGCTGGAGCCTATCCCAGCAGTCATTAGGCGGCAGGCGGGGAGACACCCTGGACAGACCGCCAGTCCACTGCAGGGCCAACACATTCACACCTAGGGACAATTTTCAGTATGGCCAATTCACCTGACCTACATTTCTTTGGACTGCGGGAGGAAACTGGAACATCCGAAAGAAACCCATGCAGACACAGGGGGAACATGCAAACGCCACATAGAGAACAACTTGGGATGACCCCCAAGGTTGGACAACCCCAGGGTTCGAACCCAGGACCTTTTTGCTGTGAGGCGACCGTGCTAACCACCGCGCCACCACGCCGCCCCACTACAGTATACCCCAATTTATAAAGAACCATCTAAATTACTGACTATAGAAGTAAAAAAAAAAAGCCAACACACTTACTAATAATAAGTGTCACTTGACCATGTCATCGCTGTAAAAAATGCACTGTGAGAGATTATCATGATTTCAGTACAATGACCACAGCATTCACCATTCACTCTTAGGCTGTTGAAAAATTTCCCAGACTGATTTTTTTTTTTTTTGTGCATTTTGGGAGATGGTCAAATCTGGGAATCTCCTGCCAATCCTTGACAATTGGGAACCCTATCTCCATCATTTCAGATTAACTGTTAGTTTATATGTTGTTGGTCAAACTAGCCACCATTGTTTCTGAAGCATTGTTATAGCCAGTAAAACTCCAGAGTAATATCACCTGCTGAGCACTAACACGAACAAAACAATAACCAGAGTTGGCTAAAGTGAAGGATTATGCTCGATTGGTTGGTAAATGTTGGGACCTCAGGGTAAACTCGTCTGTTCCATTAAGCGCCCCCTGCAGTGTCTGGACCACAGCACGCTAATGAGCCAACTTCAGTCTTGAGTCTTGGGCAGTACTTCTAAATTTGACCACTTTCATCTCGGCTCCCAAACAAAGCAGAAGAACAACAGGCTGGACAAAAAGCAGCACGTTAGTATAAGGCCAGGATGACATGTGAGTTGGCTACATGTTGAATAAGACATTTCCTCAGAGATATTACATTACCCGCCTCTACTTTCTTTTGATTTAATATTCCCCAAACTTTTTTTTCCCCTCTAAAAACCCCAAAGATATCGCAAAGTCTATTGACAAGAATGTCTCCTTTTGCCCATACACACCCACTAATGAGCAAACTACAACAGCTTTGTTTTGACAAATACATAATTGGGTAAGAAACAACATCTTATAAGAGGATGCTGGGGGGGGGGGTTAAATCCCCTACCAGAGCACACAAAACAAGCAGTTTTTCCTGTGCACATGCTATGATGGTAAAGCCTTGGGGAGGCTGTTGAGATGAATTGGAGTGGGTGGAATGAGAGCCACGGCAGGAGAAATGCCTGCAGCTGCAAGCGTCTTTCTAAGCGGCTCGGCCCCTCAGTTGCAAGGCTGTGCTTTTGCAATAAATCAGATTCCATAAGGGGCTTTAGGAGAAAAGACAACTGTGCTTATTGTTGATATTAAAGACAGTGGATATTCCCGTCATCTGAGGTTATCGTCGGCCGTAATAGTTTCCTCTGGCTGGCTGGCGAGGCAGCTGTGCCTGGGAGGGGAGATGTGTCTGATGGCGCTGGATATGTGAGTTTAAGGAGAGTAAGTGACTGTGTCCGCTTCGTTGGCAGGGGTCTTTAGTCTTCGCTTTAGCCATATTACCGTGACTGTGTTTGCCTGCCACGCAAAGCAAAGGTTGGAGCTGCACTGTACAGAAATAAAAGGAGACGCCAGCATCTTGCAACACCTTATCTCTGAGGAAATGTTTGCATTGAACATCTAGCCAAACCGCATTCAGGAAGGTTTTAACCTCAGTCAACTTGTTGTTTTATTATACATTCCACATCCATGTGCTAAATGTGATGAATTGAATTGAAACCTTTATTGCTGCTCAGGGAAGAGAGTCTTTGTCTCGCTTATATGAAACACATAAGACAGCAAGTAAAAGTGACAATAGAAGCACCCTGTACTCTGGCTCTGCCCAATGACGGAAGCTAAGCAGGTGTGGGTTTGGCTAGCACTTAGATGGGAGACCTCCCAGGAAAATGAGTTGTTGCTGGAATTGGTGTTGGTGGGCCAGTAGGGGGCAGTCTTCTTTCAGGTCCTAAAAAAAAAAGGGCTCTCAGTGTAGTGACGGGGACCCTGCTGTAGGAGATGCCGTCCTTCGGATGAGACATTAAACTGAGGACCTGACTCACTGTGGTCATTAAAGATCCCATGGCACTTATCTCAAAGAGTAGGGTGTCCCCCCCCGGACCTGGCTGTCTCCATCTGGCCACCTAATTGTCTCCCTGTGTAATTCTCTCCATGATTCCACCTCAAACTGATGTGTGGTGATCGTTCTGGCACAAAATGGCCACTGTGCATCACCAGTGTCATTTAGACACTGGTTTATTTGTTACACAGATTGTGTAGCCCATGTGGCTCTGATCCTTCAACTCCTTTCTATTGATTGCTTGTTGCTGATCTGGCAACTTCAAGCTCTTCTTATCTCTTGCTCCACTCACTGTAAGCTGCTGTGTGTAAGTCACTGTTAAATACCCACTGTGTAAATGGAAGTGTCTGTATGTTCTCTGTCCGCCAGGTTTACCCCGAATGCTGGTGATCAGAGACTACTGTGGCGTACCCTGTCCCCAGTACGGACCCCCGCTGAGCATTCATGCTGGGGATGTCATCGAGCTGATTTCCGGCGACCCGCACAGCTCCTGGTGGCAGGTGTGTTTCACTTAGTTTTGCTGTGAGCCCCATGTGTTACTCAAGGGGGGGGGGGATCACACCTTAGGGCTTAACGGGGCTGTAGTGACACTGTGGGTTTCAATTTCATGTCAGGCATCTTATCTAATCACACTGTTGTATGTCCACTATGACCTGAAAATAGCTATGGTAGTTCTGTTGTGGCTGGATTGTGTCCTGTCGCAAGACAGAAAACCGATCAAATGACTTTGACCTCTTCATTGCCTAGTTAGAAAGTTAATTACTTAACAAGTTGTTAGTGAGGGTGTCCACTGAATCAAAGGCCTTGGTTTAATTTCCATACAACCGTACCTATTCTTGGTCAAGATTGGTCCATCCTACCTGCTCCAGGAGTGCCCATAAGACAACTTCCACTTGTAGGGGGATTAATAATGTACTTAATATCAAAAAATTATTAATATTGTGGGGCATCCGGGTAGCATAGCGGTCTCTTCCATTGCCTACCAACACGGGGATCGCTGGTTCGAATCCCCATGTTGCCTCCGGCTTGGTCGGGCGTCCCTACAGACACAATTGGCCATGTCTGCAGGTCGGAAGCCGGATGTGGGTATGTGTCCTGGTTGCTGCACTAACGCCTCCCCTGGTCGGTCAGGGCGCCTGCTACGTCCCCCTGGCGAAACTCCTCACTGTCAGGTGAAAAGAAGCGGCTGGTGACTCCAAATGTATCGGAGGAGGCATGTGGTAGTCTGCAGCCCTCCCCGGATCGGCAGAGGGGGTGGATCAACAACCGGGACGACTCGGAAGAGTTGGGTAATTGGCCAGGTATAATTGGGGAGAAAAAGGGGGTAAAAAAAATCCCCTTCCAAAAAAAAAGATTGGTCCATCCTGGGCGGCACAGTGGCGCAGGGGTTAGCGCAGTCGCCCCACAGGAAGACGGTCCTGGGTTCGAGCCCCGGGGTAGTCCAACCTAGGGGGTCGTCCCGGATCGTCCTCTGTGTGGAATTTGCATGTTCTCCCTGTGTTTGCATGGGTTTCCTCTGTGTGTGTGTGTGTGTGTGTGTGTGTGTGTGTGTGTGTGTGTGTGTGTGTCGGCCCTGTGATGGCCTGGCAGCCTGTCCAGGGTGTCTCCCCGCCTGCCGCCCAATGACTGCTGGGATAGGCTCCAGCATCCCCTCAACCGTGAGAGCAGGATAAGCAGTTTGGATAATGGGTGGATGGATGGTCCATCCTACCTGCTCCAGGAGTGCCCATAAGAGGATTTTCACTTGTAGTGGGATTAACAATGTACCTAATATCAGAAAATGATCAATATCAAAAATTAATATCAAAAATAACAGAACAGTGTAAGAGATTTTTTTGTTTTTTGGAGACCTGTCCCTTGAACTTGAACTTGATGTGGGAACGTCACATTGAGACCAGCGTAGCCCCAGTGGCGCAGTGGGCATCCAGTTTAACTTTAGGTTGCACATGCAGTCTAACCTATATACATTTTGTCAGCTTGAATTTACATCGTCACCTTTCCTGCGTGTCATGTCTTTCTCTTCCTCTTCTTGGCTTGTTGCGCTGAATGGACTACACCCTGGGGGATAGGAAGAGCCAGGTAACGGCGGAAAAAGTAAAAAAAAAAAAAAAAAACATCACAGGTGCAGCTGTACCACGTCCCTCCCTTAAAACTTGGTTCCCTGTGCACCCAATAATCTTCCCTATTCAAGTTTAAATCTTTTCAAAACTTACTTAAAGGTCGAAGATAGCAGCGTGGTTGTCTGCTCCATCCTGGGTCCTTTCCAGCGAGCTAAAAATACCGAACGGGGACATTATGATGAGGTCAGCGTTAATTAGAGACATCGGTCACTGGTCTGTCTGAACGCCACTGATGCTCCAGTCCATGACAAATTAAGGCCCGTTTTCTGCTCCTCATCGCATCAGATCACACAGCCTGCATCAGATGATCTAACCAATTAGCGGCTTCGGCTGATGAATTAAGTGGCGGGGGGAGACAATAAAACGACAAGACACTTCTGGAGGATGTTTTAATGGCGCGAGAGGCCTCGCCTGCTGGTGTATTTACTGACCATCTCACGAGGCCTGACAGCAGTTGAGAGCAATTGACTTAATCTTTTTTTGAAAGGGTGGTGATTTATCTGAGGGTCTTCGGGGGAGCCTCCCAGATCAGTTTCTCACTCCACTTTACGACGCCACTAAAAACCTCCTCCTCCTTCTGGTGCTGCTCCAACCTGATGGCAGTCGATGCCAAAGGCACGGCTGGGAGTGAATACGCAGGCAGATTTCACAAAGCCCGGCTTGCTGTCCTTTCGGTCCAATAGCGTATACGAGGTGGCACAAGGCGAGGAAGGAGAGGAATGCCAGAAGACCTGCGCTAAGCCGGCGGAGTGTCGAGCCTTCTGTCACATCGCGGGCGCGATGACCATGTACTGCTCACCGCCGCGGTCACCTCACATACACCGGGTGGAGATATTCAGAGGCACTGAATAATAATACACAATTGTGTGTTTATTTTATTCTTATGCATAACGACACGGTAATAAGGGTACTTAATCTTCAATGTCCCCAGTGGCGCCAGGGGATGAAATTACAGAACATAGAGAATTCATATCCCCTGTTACCCAGAAGGCAATTATCCCCCATCCCACCGGCAGAACAATACAATCAATCACTGTAATGTCATTTGATCCTTTGGCTGCCGTCTGTTTACTCCAACAGAGTAATAAGTTTAATCTTTATCATGTGCTTATCCGAGGCATAACAAATAGAGAATGGCTCTCAAAAAAAAAGAAAAAAACCCTTTGATGAAATGTTATTACGCAGAATGAATCATAGAGATGGGTAAGGATTCGCTCTCCAATCTAGTTACTGCCAGGGCATGCATGCTCCCAAAATGGATTTCATACTGTAATAAAGAGAGGGATAACGGGGGAAAGCATAAACAGCCCGGGATGCTGAGTGAAGAGCTCGGCACGCCCCCGATGCTGATGTGTTCTCAGATTGACTCAATGGACTTCAAATCGACCTCGAGCTCCAAATTAGGAATCCATATTTTGCTGAGAGTAATGCTGATATATGGGATTATTACTGTTTACATGCTGATGGAGTGTGATGGAGTATAACGGAGTATTACATGGAGTAGAGGTGACGAAGGCGTATGAGTTCAAATGCTTCGGGTCAGCTGTTCAAAGTAACGGGGAGT
Organism: Lampris incognitus; assembly: GCF_029633865.1. NCBI lineage: Eukaryota > Metazoa > Chordata > Actinopteri > Lampriformes > Lampridae > Lampris > Lampris incognitus. The sequence continues at coordinate 13,359,954 of NC_079224.1, read as the reverse complement.
GCGGAAGAGAGGTGAAGAAGAGAGTGCAGGCAGGGTGGAGTGGGTGGAGAAGAGTGTCAGGAGTGATTTGTGACAGAAGGCTACCAGCAAGAGATAAAGGGAAGGCTTACAAGATGGTTGTGAGACCAGCTATGTTGTATGGTTTGGAGACGGTGGCACTGACCAGGAGGTGGAGCTGGAGGGGGCAGAGTTGAAGATGCTAGTATTTTCACTGGGAGTGATGAAGAAGGACAGGATTAGGGATGATTATATTAGAGGGACAGCCCAGTTTGGAGACAAAGCAAGAGAGGCAAGATTGAGATGGCTTGGACATGTGTGGAGGAGAGATGCTGGGTATATTGGGAGAAGGATGGTGAATATGGAGCTGCCAGGGAAGAGGAAAAGAGGAAGGCCAAAGAGGAGGTTTATGGATGTGGTGAGGGAGGGCATGCAGGTGTTTGGTGTGACAGAGGAAGACGCAGAGGACAGGAAGAGATGGAAACGGACGATCTGCCATGGCAACCCCTAACGGGAGCAGACAAAAGTAGTAGTAGTAGTAGATTGTTTACATGCTAATGCATACAATGGACTTAAATAACCAAGTATTATATCCTGAAACACTCCAAGCATGCACATGGGAGGGGGAACAGGGCCTCAGAAAAACCGAGTGATTTGTTACTCTCAACTGGTTGACTTTTGTTGAATGAAAAAGGCAGACTGTGTGAAAGAGCTTAATGGTTCTCATATAAAGCTCGAGCCTGCTCGAGGCACACAAACTAGAGTGCGACTGTTAGTCTTCAACCAGTTAGCGGGAGCTCACGCTGTTTGCTTATTCAAAGACCAGAATGAGATCCATTATTCAGTGTTAAAAGAGGCTCTCGTTTTGATGCAGTACAAATCTAACTGCCGGCAGAGTTTGAACCATAATTAACTTGGGCTGCAAATTAGATGCACTGCTTGTTGTGCGCTAATTGCCGTGGATTTATTGAAGCAAGTGGGGGGGGGTGGAGGGAGGGAGGGGGGGTACGGGAGGCTGTTGCTAGAAAAATGTAACGTGATTAACGGCCAATTATCGTTACAGGGCAAAGTTCTGGCGACGAACAGGATCGGCTTCTTCCTGCGTGACGCAGTCAGGCCCTGCCCGTGTGTAAGTGCACGTATTTTTCAGCGCCGAGGCGCGGTAATGTGATTACAATGCATTGTGTCGATGACGGCCCCTATTGATGTCTTGGCACAAGAAAGCAGTGCTTTTCAATCGCAGTCAATTTTGTAGTAAGAGTTGCGATTTGAGCCATTAGACTTGGATGGATTAACACATTACTGCAAATGACCTTCGCCCCTTGCTATCGACTGCCTTCAGAAATGAAATAACCGCCATTTTTTTTTTGGTCTTCCTCTCTATACCAGGTTCCAAAACCTGTCGATTACTCTGCCCAGCTCTGGTAAGTGGTAAAAACAAATTGCAATTGAAAACCCCATCGTAATTTGTCACAAGTAACTGTTGTGCCTCGGTATTGATCTCCCCGCCCCTGTGTTTGGAGCGACGGAGGGTAGTCTAAGTGTCTAGTTGTCTGTGGGGGTTCAGGTTTGCAGGGCCTATGGAGAGATGTCAGGCTGAGGTTGAGCTCCAGGACAGAGGACACAGCACCTATCTGATTCGTAACAGGAGTAAGGAGTGCACAGAGTATGCCATCAGTATCAAGTAAGTCACATGGATACATGTTTTCATCTATCTATCTATCTATCTATCTATCTATCTATCTATCTATCTATCTATCTATCTATCTATCTATCTATCTATCTATCTGTCTGTCTGTCTGTCTGTCTGTCTGTCTGTCTGTCTGTCTGTTTATCCATTTGTCTGTCTATCTAAGGTGTATTGTAGGCACCACCACCAGTTCATGATTGATTTTTTGTTTTTGTTTTTTTGTTTTTTTTGCTTTTCAAGAGTCAAGTATCTGATTGTGTCAGCTGTTCGGCTAATGAAAGGGGAAGATCGGTCTTGTTTTGTTTGTGTCAATATTCACAATGGCAAGAATATAAGCACCATAACACCTTGAATGATATCATATTTAGTCCTAAAAACTTTTTTCTGAGAATGAGCGCCTTCATGCCTCTCTTTCCGACTGTCTGCCCGTCCGTCTATCTGTCCGACTGTCTGTCCATCTGTCTGTCTGTCTGTCCAACTATCTGTCTGTCTATTTGACTGTGTGTCTGACTGTCTATCCAACTGTCTGTCTGTCTATCTGACTGTCCATCTCTCTGTCTGTCTGTCTGTCTGTCTGACTGTCTATCCAACTGTCTGTCTGTCTATCTGACTGTCTGTCTATCTGACTTTGTCTATCCGACTGTCTGTCTGGCTGACTGTTTGTATGTCTGTCTATCTGTCTATCTGACGCTATCTGTCTGGCTGACTGTCTGTGTCCGTCTGTGCTCCCCACTTGCAAACTCTCACTGTTTCTGTCACCCATTCACACAAACCTGTGAGGAGCATGTGTCAGCTCATCATGGTAAATGGCCTCTCATTGCCTTTTAAGGTTCGACAATGTGTTTCCACAGAATGATACCTCGCCTCACGTGATACCTAGCCTCACATGATACCTAGCCTCACGTGATATCTCGCCTCACGTGATACTGAGAATCATGTGATACCTACCCTCACGTGATACATCACCTCACGTGATACCTAGCCTCACATGATACCTCGCCTCACGTGATACCTAGCCTCACGTGATACCTAGCCTCACGTGATACCTCGCCTCACGTGATATCTGGCCTCACGTGATACCTCGCCTCACGTGATACCTCGCCACACGTGATACCTCACGTGATACCTCGCCTCACATGATACCTAGCCACACGTGATACCTCACGTGATACCTAGCCTCACGTGATACCTAGCCTCACATGATACCTAGCCTCACATAATACCTAGCCTCACATGATACCTAGCCTCACATAATACCTAGCCTCACATGATACCTAGCCTCACATAATACCTAGCCTCACATGATACCTAGCCTCACATAATACCTAGCCTCACATGTAATCCATAAATCAAGATAAAGCATTTTTCGGGGCTCCATAAACATTTGCTTTTTCTCCAGTTCAAGTGGCTTGGTGTCTTTCTTTTGAAATACATTTAACATTTAACATTGCTCTCCATTTCACTGCGGAATATTTTTCAGGTTGCATCAAAGCTCGTAGACTTTCTAGTGGTCCTGTCCCGGCATGAGGGCCTTGAGAGATTATGATAATTTCTGGTTGGACTTTGAAATAGTGTTTGGATGTAAACATGTTTCAGCTAAGCGACAAGTCAGTCCATTCCAGCCCATTAGGGCTGGCTGACTCATATCGTCTTCGGTCAGAGCTTTGATGTGCTAGGCCGGCTCTTGAATGGCCTGGTCCTAATTGCCTGTCCGACTGCTTAAGATCATTATCAGCCCGCCTGCTGGAGATAACGCAGCTCACCACAGAGGCCCCCTAATAGTCAACAAGAGTTGTCTGAGGACAGCCACGTGGTCAAGTCTGTGTGTGTGTGTGTGTGTGTGTGTGTGCGTGTGTGTGTGTGTGTGTGTGTGTGTGTGTGTGTGTGAATGTGTGTGTGCGTGTGTGGTATTGCAGCTGGGTCACCAAGGGAGGGGAAAGAGACTCAGCCTTCACCCAACACGGCTGTGACATGGCTGTCGCCAGTGGGAGGGTGGAGAGATGGAAGGGGGGAGAGACGGGAGACAGACACCGTTTAGCGGGAACACGGGCTTTTGTTTATTTACAATGATTGCACAGTTCAACGTCTTTTCTGCACGCGGCACGGGCCGGGGCTCCGCGGTGCTGGAGACCCTCTTTCTCGCCTCCGTCTCTCTCCACCTCTCTCTTTTGCCCGTGCCCGCTTGCGGTGTCACGCGTGTCAGTGTCAGTCCAGGACCTGGCGTTACTGCAGAATACAAGAGCGGGTTGTCAGACTGGCACACCTGAGGCGGATCATCAATCAGCCTCGCTATCGCATCTGCCCCCCCCCCCGACCCACGCCCCCTCACTCTCCGCTTGCAGCTGGTGCTAAACCACACCCGACTACCACAAGGGCTCATCTATCTCAGTGTGTAACGCGTCATACAGCTCGACACACATCAATAATGTATTACTCAACATATTTTCATAATGTATAAGTGAGTTTGCTACATGACTGTGTTTTCCCCATTCATTATGCAGAGTAGCAGGAGGTTTATAACGTAGCTCAGGAGACACATGTTACACCATCAATACGCTACGCCCCCCCCCCCTTGTGCCTTCACCTGTTGCATGGTTTTTAATGTAGGCTTCAAGGTTGGCCAGCATTTTTTCCTCATTAACTTGCCATCTGAGATATTCTATACCTGAAGTAAAGGTAATAATTTTGTGACTTTACTCTGCCTTTAATACGAGATTAAAGTCTACTCACAAGTCGTTGTGAAACACATTTCACCCTTTGTACTGTGGGTGTCCTGCCATGTTGGAGAATCAGAATCAGAATCATGTTTATTGGCCATGTAGGTTTACACAAACATGGAGTTTGACTCCGGTTTCGTGGCTCTCGGTGTACTTAACACAGAATAACAACACAACAATCTTCAGATATATACACAAGGATTGACTTATACAGGCGAAATAAGAGGTGTTAAAGTGCAGTGGTGCAGAGAATATATCGGAGATGCTGAAATAGATGTTAGCAGGTAACTTACATACATGCCTGAGGTGGATGGACATGACAGAGTTAACCAGTAAATGTACAATGCACAGTACAGTATATACAAAATACAATACACTGAGTTTAGAATTAAATAGCTGTGATGGGGATGCCTCTTTCTGAAATTTTTATCGATCAATGTTCCCTCAAATCATTTTATTATTTGGGTGTCCGGGTAGTGTAGCGGTCTATTTCATTACCTACCAACACGGGGATCGCTGGTTCGAATCCCCCGTGTTACCTCCGGCTTGGTCGGGCGTCCCTACGGACACAATTGGCCATGTCTGCGGCTGGGAAGCCGGATGTGGGTATGTGTCCTGGTCGCTGCACTAGCGGCTCCTCTGGTTGGTCGGGGTGCCTTTTCGGGGGGGAGGAGGAACTGGGGGGAATAGCGTGATTCTCCCACGCGCTACGTTCACCTGGGGAAACTCCTCACTGTCAGGTGAAAAGAAGCGGCTGGCGACTGTATCGGAGGAGGCATGTGGTAGTCTGCAGCCCTCCCCGGATCGGCAGAGGGGGTGGAGCAGCGACCGGGACGCCTCAGAAGAGTGGGATAATTGGCTGGATACAGTTGGGGAGACAAAGCCCCCCCCCCCCCCCCCCAAAAAAAATTATTTGCTGGGTTTACCAAGCCTCAAAAGCTGGCTGACTATTGCAGGTTTTTGAGAGTTCTGGCAACTGCGTCGCAGCAGCGTAATAGTTTGTATTTGTTATCGCTGCGTAGCATCCCCCTTGTTTAATGTGGCTGATGTGGGCTTGAATAGAAACGTGCAATCAAAATAAGATCTCATCTGCATAAAGTCTCTAGTGTAAACATAAAAAACAATTATTGTTTTAATTAAAAAAAAAATGTTCAGAGGAGAGATGAATGTTGTTTGGTCTCTTTCAAGCCCCGCTGCCGAACAGACCCATTTGGTAGCAACATTTGTATAATTTATATAATTTATTTAATTTGTTAAGCTTGATTCATATGGTTACACACTGATGAATATTTATGGGCCAATTAGTTTACCACAATCAGAAGTGTTGGACTGTCAATGCAGAACATGGCACGGTAGGTTCGAAGCCGCACCTCAGATGCCACCCTGTGTGTCATTCCTTTACTGCGTGAGCCTCACTTGGTTAGCACTGCTCACAACTTACCTGCGGTACTATTTGCTTTGTGAAATTATTGTTTTGAGTGACGTGTGCAGTTGCTAAGGGGTGGAAACCTTCGGATGGTCTAGTTATAGGGAGTTGCGTGGCTCGGCGTGCCAGCTGGCAGCCAATCCAGACCCCTCATCACGGCCGAGATGGTTCGCCATAGTGACAGGATTGATGGGGAAGCATGTATAGTTGATTAGCGGTCCATGTTTTATTCATCTCCCACAGATTCAACGACGAAGTCAAGCACATTAAGATTCTGACCAAGGGCGGCTGCTTTTACATCGCTGAGAGTCGGCTCTTCAAGTCTGTGCTGGTAATGATCTTATGGTGACACAGATTCTTGTCCCCTGGAAACCTCTGTAGCCGTTAATGGGTCTACCAGGGGGTCAATTTGAAAGAATGATGCTATGCCAGTTCCACGCCACCCTCTTGTTGAGCATGAGGATAAGCTTATTTATCAAAAAAGTCAGTTTATATTAAGCAATGATGATACTTAGTGTGCTTAAAGTTTCGCTAGATAGTTCCCTAAGGGCAGACACATACTCAGGACACGTTGCTAACACCTTCTGATTCCCTCTCATCGCCACATTTTTAGCTGTTAGCTGGTATTTGAGCCAAGGTGGTACAGATATTTGTGAGGTACTTCTGCCCAAGAGCGCATCAGCAGTATATTTGACCAAAAAAAAAAAGGCAATTGAGGGGGCATCCGGGTGGCGTGGCGGTCTATTCCGTTGCCCACCAACACGGGGCTCGCCGGTTCGAATCCCCCGTGTTACCTCCGGCTTGGTCGGGCGTCCCTACAGACACAATTGGCCGTGTCTGCGAGTGGGAAGCTGGATGTGGGTATGTGTCCTGGTCGCTGCACTAGCGCCTCCTCTGGTCGGCCGGGGCGCCTGTTTGGGGGGGGGGACTGGGGGGAATAGTGTGATCCTCCCACGTTCTACGTCCCCCTGGCGAAACTCCTCACTGTCAGGTGAAAAGAAGCGGCTGGTGACTCCACATGTATCGGAGGAGGCATGTGGTAGTCTGCAGCCCTCCCCGGATCGGCAGAGGGGGTTGGAGCAGTGACCGGGACAGCTCGGAAGAGTGCTTTCTTCCCTACCCAATGAAGGCATTTTACATCTGAAACTCACTTTTACTTGTACAAGTACTTATTAACTAGAGATGCTGAACATAACTTTTTTTCAGCCATATTAGGTAGGTTCAAGATCAGGGGCTTGAAAGTAGCGGCACATCCAGCGCTACTCATCCTGTTTAACTTGGCTTGCTAATGTGTGTTTGCTTTCATGTCTAAACAAAGCTAATCGACAAAGCCCCCAAGAGCTTGTCCAGCTTCCTCTCTGCATCATTACCGAGGACACGTATTTGCTTTACACCGGTCTTTGTGCAGGACTTGGTGGAGTACTACAAGCAACACTCTCTGAGGGAAGGCTTCCGAAGTCTTGACACCACTTTGCAGGTGCCTTACAGGGAGCCGGCTAACGGCAACATGATGCCCAGGGCCATTACCAAGGCAGGCAGTGGTGAGTGTGCCTCACACACACACACACACACACACACACACACACACACACACACACACACACACACATCCTGGTTCCCCGAGACTCCCTTTTTCTTTGACAGGTGAAAACACCCTCGCTTTAGACCACACTTGGGTCAAATAGCGGATCCAAATAAGTCGTAGTGCTTGCTTTAAAAGCCCACTTGCTCAGATTGGCAGTGGTTGGTGGGACAGAGTCGGGTAACTTTTCGGTCATGCGGAAGTTTACCATATCCACCTTCACATACTTTCCTGTGAGTGTGTAGGCCTTCCAGTGCTAATTGTATGTTCCTGCATGGCAAACCCTGCACATCTGGCTCCTAGATATGCTGAAGCAAAGCATTTATGAGTGCTAATGGACACAGGTTTGTTTTAGATGATCATTGAGACAAACTTGCATAATTTCGACACATAGATTACAGATGATAATAGTAATAATAATGATAATAATAGATAGTAACATGGTGGCACGGTGGTTAGCGTGGTCGCCTCACAGCAAGAAGGTCCTGGGCTCGAGCACCGGGGTAGTCCAACCTTGGTGGTCATCCCGGGTCGTCCTCTGTGTGGAGTTTGCATGTTCTCCCCGTGTCTGCATGGGTTTCCTCCAGGTGCTCCGGTTTCCTACCACAGTCCAAAGACATGTAGGTCAGGTGAATCAGCCGTACTAAATTGTCCCTAGGTGTGAATGTGTCGGCCCTGTGATGGCCTGGCGGCCTGTCCAGGATGTCTCCCTGCCTTGCCGCCCAATGACTGCTGGGATAGGCTCGAGCGTCCCCGCGACCCTGAGAGCAGGATAAGCGGTTTGGATAATGGATGGATGGATGGATAGATAGTAATAATAACAGTCACTTTCCCAAAACCACTTTGGAATTAGTTATCATGATCGAGCTTCGTATGTATTCAAAATCAGTTTACAGACCATTCAGTCGCTCACATTCACTACAACCATCCAGTATTTTGCATACTTTGATAAGGATTTACAGTAAGCTGCCATCATTCAGCTAAAGACCTGGCTGTAGAGTTTGGACAACTCATTTCTTTGACCAAAGCTGCAGACTGAAACATGGTACCAAGGTAATCTCACAAAGGCAATAAAAAAATTCAACTCTAATGAGATATTCGCTGGATTCAGTATCTCGCTCACAATAGTGTGTAATTACAGCCTAGCTATACCTTTACCTCAAAGAAGTGAAGCACAGAAATGTCTCATCATATATTAGGAAATCATGCTGACAATGCATTTGCTTGGGAAACAGAAACTCAAGTTTTCTTTCTCTGGCGTGTTAAGCATGCTAAAAATATTTAGCACAGCGTAATAAGCTAACGCTAGTCCCCTTGGAACAATGCTGTGTGGTAAGCAGCTGCAAGCCGCAAGCCCCCCACCCCCCGGTGACAAGGCTTGTGAATTTTGTAAAGTTGATCCTCTTCTTCTATTTACATAATCACGACACATCTCTGCTGGCATGTTTAATGGTATTTATATTAAAATATACGCCAGACTTTTGTCTCCTTGAGATGCAGAATCCAGACCTTGGCAGTGCAGTATCTGCATATAAATCTTGGAGTGGCAGATGGATGGGGTTCACCAAAGCCAGGGTTTTGACTTAGATGCACTTGACTAGCTGCGACCCCAGAAAAAGGAATGGAATTAAACATAAATGAATAGATGTAGGTACTTTCTGCATCCTGTGTTTATCTGACAGCAATGTACACGTTAATTATACCTATCAACCCCTCCACGCCTTCGACAGATAGTTTTAACGAGTCATATCATGGGTGGCATGGTGGCGCAGTGGTTAGCGCTGTCACCTCACAGCAGGAAGGGCCTGGGTTCGAACCCCGGGCTTGTCCGGCCTTGGGGGTCATCTCAGGTTGTCCTCTGTGTGGAGTTTGCATGTTCTCCCCGTGTCTGCGGCAGGTTTTCTCCGGGTGCCCCGGTTTCCCCCACCATCAAAAAGACATGCATGTTGGGGTTAATACTCCTGTCTGTGCCCCTGGCCAAGGCATGGCGAGACGAACTGGAGTTGGTCCCCGGGTGCTGCACGGCGGCCGCCCACTGCTCCTAGCTACACAGCTAGGATGGGTTCAGTGCAGAGCGTAATTCCCTACGGGGATCAATAAAGTATATCAAAATCAAAATTTAAAAAATATCAGTCATTAGCTATCAGTCAGCTACCATACAGTACTGTAAGTGTCTGTTTTGTGCACATATATATGCTTACGGTGTATGCCATCACCTAGTGGGACACAGAATTTGTATTGCAGATTTCAGATTTGGTCCTGACCCTGAGTTGGCCTGGTCCAGGACGCCTTTTTTCCTTCCATCCAAACTATGCTGGGATAGGTTCTGGCCCCCATGGCCCTGCGAGGGTGTAAGACTATAACAGAGATGGATTAAGGGAGTCATTCTCATACTTGAACTACAGTAGGACTTTCCGCTTTGTTCTTTAAGCCCAAAGACCCTGTTTAGTATTGCTAATGTACCGTATCGTCAGTACCACCGGCAGTACCGGGTCTCGCCTCGAATTTCAGTCTGGGAGATGTAAAAAGCCAAGCCGGCCTAATTAAATGCATTGTTCTGCCCAAGCTCAACCTTGCCAGCCACAAGTCCCTCACCACCGGCCCTTAAACACACACAACACACACACACACGCACCAGCTCGCCCTGAGGGAGAGAGGAGGAGGAGGAGGAGGGACTCACAGAAGCAGGAGTTAAGAGGAAGCAGCAGGGCAGGAGTGGAGAAGGGGGGGTTACAGAGGGTTAGATGGAGAAGGGTAGACAAGAGCAAGAGAGGTGGAGGAGAGAGTCGAGGTGCAAGGGAGAGAGCGAGAGAGAGAGAAAGAATGAGGCGATTGTGAAGTGAAAATGAGGATGAGGGCAATGGAAAGAGCGATGTAGAGACAGGGGAGGGGAGAACAGGAGTGAGAGGTGGGGTGAGGTAGATAGGTGGGCGTGAGAGAGAGAGAGAAGACAGAAGGGAGATGGGTTGGCGGAGAGAGAGAGGTGGGGGGGAGGTGTGTCAGAGAGAGAATGAAGGTGGAGGCAGGAAAAAGGAATATACTGTAGGAGAAGGGGGAGGTGAGAGACAGAGAAAAAGAGGGAGCGGGGGGGGGGCAAGCAAGAGAACAAAACAAGGAGCGACGGAGCCAGAGAGAGAAATACAGGGAAGCGGAGAGCGGGGCCGGGAGCAGAGCGGTCCCAGTTAGGGCCTCGTGCCCCAGGCAAGTGCCGCTCCCGTCGTCACAGTCCGCGAGCCGCTCCGCTCGGGGATGGCGTCACAATTTTCCTGACAGGACATGACATTTCACTCGGCCCGGCAGCGGGGGAGAACTGTGTGACAGCTGCCTACCGAGAGACACCCGGGGGAAACCCGAGTCCAACAGAGGGGCTGTTCCTGTTTCCACCAAACTGTGTGTGTGTGTGTGTGGGGGGGGGGGGGGGGTTCCAAATGCGATCTGATGTGTAAGAGCAGAGCCCAGCTGGAGGTAAACTGTCGCAACTTTTGAGGGAGATTTGTTATAAACAACCGCAAAGCCGCCACAGATGGTGGAACAAGCTCAAAGTTAGCCCTCTGTGTCTGTTCAGATCTGAGTTCTGCAGCGTCCCCGTCCCTCCGTCTTGTTTGGCAGCGGTGTTCGGTCCCCGTAGAGCACCCGGCTTCAAACAGGCTCGGCGAGAGGTGTGTTTGTGCTTCGCCGCCATTCAGCGTGCTTCCTTCAATGACAAAAAAAAAAAGCCTTGACAGAACCGCAGTTCCCTCGGTGCATTCTGGGATAAACTTTTATTGTCTCAAGTCCTCCGCCCCCGTGGGCTCAGACATGGTGTGGGCACCCCACTCTCTGTCGGGTAAACAGCCTCCACAGAAAGACGGATGTCATGCCAGCGAACCAGAATGTGGTTCGTTTCTCTGAAAAGACGACACACTGTGAGGGGGGGGGGGAAGCCAAAAAGAAAAGAAAAAGCCAAATGGAGCACCGCGCAAATAACGCCCAGCAGCAGAATTGTGCAGAAGCAAACACAGACTTTCTTCACCTGGAAAGCCAGACTCATCTCCCTAAATTAGACATGACTTTGTGTGTTTGTGTATGTTATGTGCGTTAAACCACACATTGCATGTGTGTAGGACATCTGGGTATGAATATAAATCTATGATATATGTGCTTTTGTACTGGTGTGCATGTGTCATGTGTGTCAATGTGTGTGTGTGTGTGTTTGTAATACACACATCTATTATGTATTAAACATGTAATAAATACACCCACATACATAAACATATATATACTATAAGTGTAATGACCACGGATGAATAGACTCGCTAGCCCTTGGCTAACGGGTCAGACCCTTTAGTTGACTGGTTAACGTAGTTGCCCGTGGTGCGGGAGACCCGGGTTTGCGTCCCGGCTGTGGCGGTTCCCGGGCTGCCCCCTGAATTCGCTGCATTGGTGTCAGAAGTGGGATGGTGAGACCGTGAGGCCATCGGAAGCGTGTGTGCCCAGAGACGTGAGGGAATTGATATGCTGAAGCGTGGGGACACGCTTCCCAAAGGAGGGGGGGGGGGGTAGTGTAACAATCATGGATAAGTAGACTCGCTAGCCCTTGGCTTAACGGGTCGGACCCATTAGTCGACTGGCTAACGTTGTCGTCTGTGGTGCGGGAGATCCGGGTTCGCATCCTGGCTGCAGCGGTTCCCGGGCTTATATATATATATAAGATAGATGTAGGAAAAAAAACTTTTAATACATAGTAGTACAAGCTTGTTTTGTGTGTCGTGTACTCATCAGCTGCCAATATGATTCCACAAAGAAGAACACACAGTATATCACTATGTAACACTATATATATATATATATATATATATGTGTGTGTATGTGTATAATGAATATATGTATTTTTACATGAATGTGAGCACTCTTGTCAGTAAAGCAGTTGAGACATATTGGCCCGCATCTAGTAATCCCTGTGGAGGGCAGGGGAAGGCTGAGGCCATATTGCAGCGGTGACAGGAGGTAGTTTAACCAGTGTGGCGGTCTGCTGGCTCAGATGGGCTTTCGGACAGGAGCACAAGTCGCCAGCTCTGCGAAGAGGAATCACAGCTGTTGCTTCAACAGGGTGGAGCATCGCAGACGGCCTCACGCTGCTGCTGTGACTCAGCCAAAGGTCTTAGCTGGTCTGAGGCTCAGAAAGTCGTGGCCAAATACAGCATGGCGGTGAAGTCACTCCGCCTCTAACCACACATGTGCCCACTCTGGCTGAGGATCAACCTGCCAGAGCCATCTCTCCAGGTCTCTCTCGCTCTACACTCGCTACTCGTCCCTCTTTTTCCTCCCAGTTACGGATACACAAGCTGACTGGGCTGTCAGCTTGAAAAAGACACAATGTTTTGATGTTACATCGCTTAAGGAGATACATAATTCTAATTAGACTGGGGAGGCTGGTCTACACAGAGGTGAATATAAGCAAGCATGTATTTCTGTATGTCTGACCTGACACGGTGACAACATAGCATATTAACCCAGTGCCTCTCGTTATGGCTTAATTAAACCAGAATTTACTCTGACACTAATGCCGGGGTGAATGTGTGTCTTCTGCATTTGGCTTGCAACGGTGGTTCAACGTTATATGTCTGGAGGGTCTCAGACACAATCCCTGCAGATTCCCGTGTTCAAACCACCAACGGCAATTTGTCTTGTTGAAGTTCCCTGGAGCGTTGGGTTTTCAAACAGCCGGTCCTCCGGGACCACCGGTGTGCTGCTGGTTATCTATTCTGTCTGTGTCAGTTCATTACATTCGCCTGTTGTTCCAGGTCTAAAAAACAAAAACCCCTTTCATTACTGGCTAAAAAACCTGATACAGTAGGTGAATCCAATACACTGATGAGCCAAAACATTATGACACTCACAGGTGAATCGAGTAACGTTGATCATCTCCAAACAAGGGTGTATGTCAAGGTCTGGGTAGACTAGATGGTAGGCGAACAATCAGTTCTTGTAGTCAACGTGTTGGATGCAGGATAGACGGGCAGGACTAAAGACCTGAGCGACTTTGAAAAGGGCCAGATTGTTGTGGCCAGACGACTGGGTCTGAGGATCTCTGAAATGGCAAGGCTTTTGGGGTGCCTCCCGGTCAGCAGCGGTGAGTACCTACTGACAGTGGTCCGGGGGGGGGGGGGGCAAACCACAAACCAGTGACAGGGTGTTGGGCGCCCAAGGCTCAGCGACGCACAAAGGTAACGAAGGCTATCCCATCTGGTCCAAACCCACAGAAGGTCTACTGTGGCACAAGTCACAGAGAACTTTGACGAAGGTTACGGGAGGAATGTGTCACAACACACAGTGCATCACACCCTGCTCTGTATGGGGCTGCGTAGCCGCACACCGGTCAGAGTGCCCATAATGACCCCTGTCTACCAGCGAAAGTGCCTACAATGGGCACGTGAGCCTTGGAGCTGGACCTTGGAGCAGTGGAAGAAGGTCACCTGGTCCGACGAGTCCCGTTTACTTTTAGATGGCCGTGTACGTGTGCGCCGTTTACCTGGGGGAAGTGATTGCACCAGGATGCACTGTGGGAAGACGACAAGCCGGTGAAAGGGACTGTGATGCTCTGGGCAATGGTCCTCTGGGAAACCCTGGGTCCGGCCATTCATGTGGACATAAGCATCATTGTAGACGGCAGCGGCCTCTTTCAGCAGGATCATGCGCCCTGCCACACTGCACACATTGGTTCGAGCAACACGATGACGTGTTCACGGTGTTGCCCTGGCCTCCAGATTCTCCAGATCTCGATCCGATTGAGCGTCTGTGGGATGTGCTGGACCGACAAGTCCGATCCACGGCAGCTCCACCTCGCAACTTACAGGACTCGAAGGACACCACAGGACACCTTCAGGGGTCTTGTAGAGTCCACGCCTCGGCGGGTCGGCGCTGTTTCGGCGGCACACGGAGGACCAGCAGGAATATGAGGCAGGTGGTCGTAATGTTTTGTCTCATCAGTGTGTAAAACCGAGCAGTTAGGTAACAAGCGGTACCGGGGGGTCACCAAGTGGTCTAACAGCCACCCTCTGAGCCAAATGCTGAGCAGCTCTCCTCTGAATAAGAGCATCTGCTAAGTGCACAAATGCTTGTAACAGCTTGGTGAAACACAAAATGTGTTCTGAGCATTTAATGTCTCTCTCACACTCTCCCTCATTCACACACAACACACACACATACGCCAGCACGCACACGCACACATCTCCCTGTGCTTTTTGCTCATTCTATGACTTTACTAACTTTTTCTCCCCCTCGCTTCCTTTCTCTAGCTGTCTGTCCGTCCGTCTGTGTCGGTCTGTCTCGCTGTCAGGCTTGTGTGTTTACTGTTTTTGTGTTCTCTCTTTGCTCCCACTACGGGCTGAAACCCCCATCGCTCGCCAACTTCCTCTGTAGTTCCTCCTAGCGGCTGCAGCTTTGTTCCACCCGCCTCCTCTCCTTTCTGGTCAGGTACAGGTACAGCTTCTCTACTTTTCTCTTTGTCCCCCCCACCACACACACACACACACACAGGCAGACACACTCTCTCTCTAGCTCTCTTTCTCTTTCATTTGGCCTTGGTGCCGTCTTTGCTTTACACCTACGTCTCCGGGTTTCTGCAGAGCTCTCATATTTCCTTTCTCCGCCACTACATTGTCAAATGCTTGTGTGTGTGTGTGTGTGTGTGTGTGTGTGTCTGTGAAATTGCACGTTTACATGCATGTTTGCGTATTGCTCTGTGTTTGTGCATGAGCACATAAATCCATGCAACAACAATTCGCTTTTGTCCACCGAGTAGATGTGCACATACACAGAACCAGAGTCAATTGTTCTTCATATACATGTACGGCGGGTGGAGTTTGGTGTGGGGGCATTGATTGGAAGGTGGAGGAGGCTGCAGACCGAACACCTCCCGGGCACAGTGCATGTGGAAAGCAGAATTCACTGTGTGTCAGACTGGGGCTCAGCACTCCTGTTAGGGCAAAAACCTATTTGGGCTTTAGGAGGAACCTGAAGACTACATTTGTGTTATGGCTTAGTGAATATTAAACCACACACGGCTCTCCAGAGCTCACGCCCTTCTTTAGCATGTGCAGACCTGCTACGGATCGCATTAAATGCATTAAAGAATACGTAAGAAATATTTACAACACCACAAGTAAGCAAGAAGAAAGTAATGTTCACATGGGCCTAACTGAAGGTTCATTGACCCAGTTGATTAAAGGCTATGGATGCCCCCCCCCTTTTCTCTCCAATTGTATCCGGCCAATTACCCTACTCTTCCGAGCCACTTCTCCACCCACTCTGCCCATCTGGGGAGGGCTGCAGACTACCACATACCTCCTCCGATACATGTGGAGTCGCCAGCCGCTTCTTTTCCCCTGACAGTGAGGAGTTTCGCCAGGGGGACGTAGCGCGTGGGAGGATCACGCTGTTCCTCCTCCCCCCTAAACAGGCCCCCCCCCCGACCGACCGACCGACCGACCGAGCAGAGGAAGCACTAGTGCAGCGACCAGGACACATACCCACATCGGGCTTCCCACCCACAGACACGGCCGATTGTGTCTGTAGGGACGCCCGACCAAGCTAGAGTTAGCTTGGGGATTCGAACCAGCGATCCCCATGTTGGTAGGCAATGGACTAGACCGCTACGCTACCCGGACGCCCCAGCTATGGATGTCTTTAATGGGCAACACTAAACATGCAGGTGTTTGTGTGAGCATGTGTGTGTATGTGTCTGGAGTGCTGCAAGGAATTCTGGTGCCCGTAAAAAAATGTGACATTAGCCCCCTCTTACCCTCCTCACCCCAATCTAATATCACACTCTACCGCAATTATAATGCAGAGCGCCTTTCATATCTTTTGACCCCCCCCCTAAAACTAGTGACCCCCACAAGAATGGTACCCCAGTGTAAAGTATATGTGTGTGTGCGTGTGTGTACATCGTTTGCCTGTGTGCATGACTGGCTTCATACATGAGTATCTGTCATCCAGCTACCCAGCTGTTTCACCTGTACTTGCACAGATAGTGTAAACAATCCTATGCACATACAATCCTTGTCCCATGTTTGCATGAGATTTTTAGCCCCGGCCTGAATGTGTTTGCCAGGAAGGCCTCATGCGGAGCAGATCTGTGCCGTGATACGGCATAGTAACTAGGGCTGCACATACGGGCTTCATAATGTCGACACACAGGAAGGATGACCCCTGACCTTCTATCTCCCGCTTAGCATATGTTACATGCGTTTTACACCGACATCCATACAGATTACTCTGTACTCCCCTTTGATGTGGAAGTTTTTTCCGATCTTCTTCTTCTGCATTTTATAATCGGTGCTCAGTAGCAGATTAACAGTAACCCAAGACCGGCTCGATCTACTTTACAGGAGAGTGGTTTCACATCTGAATTATTGTAATCTGTCAGAACTGACCTTTTTGGCGTCTGAGTAGCGTAGCGGTCTATTCCGTTGCCTTCCGACACGGAGATCGGTGGTTCGAATCCCCGTGTTGCCTCCGGCTTGGTCAGGCGTTCCTACAGACACAGTTGGCGGTGTCTGCGGGTGGGAAGCCGGATGTGGGTATGGGTCCTGGTCGGTCGGGGCACCTGTTTGGGGGGGAGGGGGATCTTGGGGGAATAGCGTGATCCTTCCATGTGCTGCATCCCCCCTGGTGAAACTCCTCAATGTCAGGTGAAAAGAAGTGGCTGGCGACTACACATGTATCGGAGGAGGCATGTGGTAGTCTGTAGCCCTCCCCGGATTGGCAGAGGGGGTGGAACAGTGGCGACCGGGACGGCTCGGAAGAGTGGGGTAATTGGCCAAGTATAAATGGGAGAAAAAGGGGAACCCCCCCCCCCAAAAAAAGAAAAAGAATTGGCCATTTTACACCGTAACAGGTCACTCACTGTCTTAAACTTTATGCAGTTTCAGAACATGCGAGACTTAAATGTGTGCAGGAAGTTTGAGACGAAGCAGCTTGCTGGTTAATAAGTAGGCGGATAAACTTAAGTTTTGCAGAGTTTGCCTTAAACTTCTACCTCTGGTATTTATTTAGATGTTGTTATTTTGCTCTCCTGTCTCTTCTCCCAGTCTTTTCTCCTCGGGTGGTGGGCGTTGCGGTGGTGCGTTATGACTTCTGTCCCAGAGACACGCAGGAGCTGTCTCTGCTGGAGGGAGACGTAGTCAAGATCTACAACAAGATGTCCAACGGCTGGTGGAGGGGAGAGGTCAACGGCAGGGTAAGGTGTCCTTTTGAGCGTCAGGACGGCTTAGTGTTCAGCAAAGTCCCCTCCACTTTAAAGGGGGCTGTAGCGGACCCTGCACCCCATTTCAGAGGGTTAAAAGATTTCTCTTATGGAATAAAGATGAAGTATATCACTAAAAGAATATGGGTGGCGCAGTGGTTAGCGCGGTCACCTCACAGCAAGAAGGTCCTGGGTTCGAACCCCGGGGTAGTCCAACCTTGGGGGTCATCCTGAGTCGTCCTCTGTGTGGAGTTTGTTTCCTCCGGATGCTCCGGTTTCCTCCCACAGTCCAAAGACGTGCAGGTCAGGTAAATCGACCGTACAAAATTGTCCCTAGGTGTGAATGTGTCGGCCCTGTGGTGGACTGGCGGCCTGTACAGGGTGTCTCCCCGCCTGCCGCCCAATGACTGCTGGGATAGGCTCCAGCTTCCCGTGACCCTACATAGGATAAGCGGTTTGGATAATGGATGGATGGGACTAAAATAATATATGGTCAGCTGCAAATTTTGGATCAGTAACACCAAGACATATTTCTGTACATTTACTGCAATCATGTCCTGTGATGGACTGGTGGCCTGTCCAGGGTGTCTCCCCACCTGCCACCCAGTGACTGCTGGGATAGGCTCCAGCATCCTACAACCCCAATTGAGATAAGCGGCTTAGATAATGGAGTGGATGGATATTGCAATCATAGTGATGCTGATTGTGATCAGTGAAAAAGATTTTGCCAAACTATAATTTTAGAAATTAGTTTTGGTGTTTTGTCACTGATAAGTGACAAATGACCGTGATGGTAATGATACATTATTGACCATCATATGTCTATTCGCCACATATTTGTCCTACATATACCTATAGCAGTTCTTTCATGAATGTTTTACATAATGTGATTACTAGATCGCTGTGCCACAACACACTTCACGCTTCAGTGATTTTCTATATAGAGAATTCCCACCTTAAATATATATTATTATATAACCATGGTGGCCCAGTGGTTAGTACTGTTGCCTCACAGCAAGAAGATCCTGGGTTCGAACCCCAGGTCCTTTCTAGGTGGAGTTTGCATGTTCTCCCCATGTCTGCGTGGGTTTCCTCTTGGTGCTCCGGTTTCCTCCCACCATCAAATAGACATGCATGTAGGGCTAATACTCCTGTCTGCGCCCCTGAGCATGGCAATGGAAAGAACTGGAGTTGGTCCCCCAGTGGTGCAGCTGCTCACTGCTGCTATACAATAGGATGGCTTAAATGCAGAAGACATTCATTCTAACCTGTCCAATGACAAAAGAAAGCGTCTTTCTTCTTTGTTTTTACTTTAACGCTGTCACAGTTTTCTCTCATGTCCACGTGTCCCGTGTGAAAAACCCACCACAACAAATGTTGGCATGCAAAAATCTGCTCGACAAATAAAACGGATTCTGTTTCTGAATTAAGTTTCGCTTGATGAAGAAGAACATGCGAAAAGGTGTGTAGTAGCTGCTGAGGGCTAAGAAGTGAACCAAACTAAGTTTTCCTAAACAAATCACCTGGGGAACAGAGGCAGAATACTGTTAGTAGCTTAGTAAGCATGTGAACAACGTACGATGCTAGGGGAGGAACGAACACCGGTCCCTCCAGGCAGTATAGGAGCAGTCTATACCCAGGCAGAATGTGTTCTGATCCAGCTCACGTTCACCACACTGAGGAGGGGCTCCTACCCTCTGGTGGACGGCATCGGGTACCCCAGTGTAAACACAACCATGTTAAAAAACATTTGTGTTTACCTCAATTAAGATTTTAAACAATGTTGCTTGAGTTTGCCAAGTCGTGTAGTAGCTTTTTATGCAGACCTTTATGCGAGAGGTGTGTAATAGATTTGATATGATGCAAGGGGTTGTGCAATATGTCGCCTGTTCTCACTACCAGTTGTGTAATACGTGCAACACTGCATGTGTAATGTGTGGTTGTGATGCACTACATACAGTATGTGTTGATATGTTGTTATTATTATTTTAATCATTACTATCACGATGGATGTGCAGCACTCGAGTCCAAGACAGATTTCCTTACAGGGGCAATAAAGTATATCATATCATAGCAATATATCGCATCATATTGTATTGTATCAATTATCATATTGTATCACAAGACAAATTCCCTACAGGGGCAATAAAGTATATCATATCGTACCAATATATCGTATCATATTGTATCAATTATCGTATTGCATTGTATCAATTATCATATTGTAACAATATATCATATTGTATTGTATCAATTATTGTATTGTATCAATTATCATATTGTATCAGTGAACGATTTCATGGCGGCTGCATCTTTAAAGGAGTACATATAGATTAAGAGCAGTCCCTTCATTCTTGTGTAATTGATCTAATTCCTTAATGATGACTTTAAAAATACCAAAACTTTATTCATTCATTTATATCCTTTGCAACCACCTCTGCACAGTGTGTAGTTGTGTCGGTTGCTCTGTCAGTCGTCTGCAGCTCTCCTTGATGATTAAAGCAGATCTAAATGCTGTTTTGGGCAGTGTTAGGGGTACTGTCAGTGGACGTAGGATTTTTCCATGAAGGTTGATAGTCAACTTGTGGTCAGAAAACATATTGATAGATATGTGAACCTCTTCCTTAGCTTCGCATGTTACCACCAGTGTTGCAACTCTGTGCCTAGCGCATAACCAGTGTGACACATGAAATCAAAATGCATGCTCACAGTTTTCACTTTGGTTCACCCAATATTGTCAGATATTTTGCATGTTCTCTTTAGCTAACTGTCTCTCTGGTCCTCAGGTGGGCTGGTTCCCTTCTACCTACGTGGAAGAGGAGGACTGAGTCGGTTGGATGAGCCTCCACCCGTTTGGTCCCCGGTAAGCGACGAGTCGCTCTGTCTGCCCTGAGAGTCAGACCACTTTGATAAATCCCAGAAACTGGCAGGCAGGAGAGTCCTCAGCCCCCTCTGCTGCCCTTCGACAGACTTTCATAACAGCATGGATGTCAGATCACCGATTCCACGGGCGTCTCTCCGTCTCTTTCCTGTCTGTGCCCCTGTCTGCCCCTGCAGCCCACTGGGGACTGCGCAGGCCGTACCCAGATAACCCCGCTGCCACCTGGATCTGTTGCTCCAGTCTCAGAACCCCCACCCATCGCTGTCTCATGTTGGGCCCGGCCCGACGGATACATGAATATTTCAGGAGCATCTTGCTCTGCTTGCTGCGAGCCATTCCCAGCACAAAAGAGCAACTGGAAGTGAGGCTGAATCGCAGAGTGGTTTATCTGCCCCAACCTGAACACTGACCTTAAACCAAACACAAACCCGGTCACCTTGTCTTATTGTGGAGGACTCCTGTCGGTTTGGTGTCGATTTTGTCTGCCAGCCAGCACCGATGAGAGGAGATAAGGAGGAATTTGTCACCTAAATGAGAGCACAGGGTTGAACAGTGAAACTTTGCCTATTGTTCAAACACAATACACTATGTTTCGAGGACTATGCTATTGTCGGCTGTCAACAATGGGCTGTTGAGTGTGATGTTCTGTCATATTGACTGCTTCGGCATGTGTAATTTGATTATGCTTTTATCAGAGGCTGTTTTATTTTTTACATCCTTTTAGGCAGTGCTGAAAATTTATTGGCACCTTAATATGAAGGATTGATCGTTGACATGAACGAACGCATGTGATCTTTATTTATTTCTTTTTTTGGGGGGGATTTTCCTCCCTTTTTCTCCCCAATTGTTTCCGGCCGATCACCCCACTCATCTGAGCCATCCCGGTAGCTGCTCCACCCCCTCTGCCGATCCGGGGAGGGCTGCAGACTATCACATTGCCTCCTCTGATACATGTGGAGCCACCAGCTGCTTCTTTTCACCTGACAGTGAGGAGTTTTGCCAGGGGGGGACATAGTGCATGGAAGGATCACGCTACTCCCCCCAGTTCCCCCTCCCCCCTGAACAGGCACCCCGACCGATCAGAGGAGGGGCTAGTGCAGTGATCAGGACACATACCCACATCCGGCTTTCCATCCTCAGACACGGCCGATTGTGTCTGTAGGGATGCCCAATCAAGCCAGAGGTAACACGGGGACTCAAACCGGTGATTATTTCTATGAATATAGTAACTATTCAGTGAATTACGATGAATGTCCACTGGCTGTGTCGCGTGTGTGGTCCGTCCAGCTCGTGATCGCATCACATCCGAGTCACGGTTGTGATGTCCACCAGCAGTGTGGTGGACATGGCAGAGCAGCAGGGCTTTGGATCATTTGTAGTGTGTTGGTGTCACCCATTTAATTGACTGAAATTTTGTGTTAATGATTTAAAATTGTTTAGTCGTTTCTTCCTGACTGGTCAGTCCAGTTACCACAACAGGAGTTTCAGACAAATAAGAGCTTTACCTTTTTTTTTGTGGATCCCCCCCCTTTTCTCCCAAATTGTACCCGTCCAATTACCCCACTCTTCCAAGCTGTCCTGGTCACTGCTCCACCCCCTCTGCTGATCCAGGGAGGGTTGCAGACTACCACATGCCTCCTCCGATACGTATGGAGTCACCAGCCACTTCGTTTCACCTGACAGTGAAGAGTTTCACCAGTTTCACCATAGCACACGGGAGGATCACACCATTCCCCAGTTCCCCCTCCCTCCTGAACAGGCGCCCCGACTGACCAGAGGAGGCGCTAGTGCAGCGACCAGGACACATACCCACATCCGGGTTCCCAAACTCAGACACACGTGTCTGTAGGGATGCCCAACCAAGCCAGAAGTAACACAGGGATTCGAACCGGCGATTACTGTGTTGGTAGGCAACGGAATAGACCACTACGCTACCCGGACGCCCTCTTTTGTTGTTGTTTCTTGCCGACTGGTCAGTCCAGTTACCACGAGAGCCGTTTCAGACAAACAAGATCTTTACCCTTTGAATGAAAGGGGAGGAGATGCCGGCCACAGAAACTACTGTCTAAGTTACTGTAGTCACTTTAGCCTGCAGTTTTATCACATATCTAGAGAAAATTACTGTGAAATAATTGTGTAGCACTGGTCACAAAGCACGATTCAGGACTGCAGCCTTCATAATTACATTTTCAGTGTTCAATAATGAAAAGCATTTGTTTTGACTTGTGCATGTTTGTTCGGTATATTTGTTGCCAGTCACTTAAAGTCCAAGCTACTACAGTAGCTCCAGTGATGGTGAGCTCTTATTTATTTTGTCGGGGTTTTTTTTCCTCCCCTCCACTATTGCTGGTTTCAAAATGCAGTTTATATTAATAATACATCTTTTATACCAAACCACTTGAACTGCATCTGAATCAGCAGTAGGAAAAGGTGGTGGTAGGACTGAGGTTAATCGCCATTCCCCTGCTGCTCCATGCAGGGCTGTTGCGGCGCTGCAGTCCAGCCCCCTTTCCGCTTCCGCACCGACTGCCGCCGCGTGCGCCGCCGCGCGCTTGTCTACCTCGAGGAGGAAACGTGCGTCGTTTACCACAGGTCACACCTGAGAGGACGGCGCTGACGTGGCCTGTGACGTCACGGCAGAAGAGGGTGAACGTCTGCTAGCTTGTGGAGACTGCAACCCGTGCGATGCCGCGGGAGCAGATCGGGCTGCGACCCAATAAAAGGTTGCGGTGTCGGTAAATAAATGGTGCTGCATAGCTTTCCGCCGTAGACGGAGCCGATAAGGCTGAAAACAAGCGAGGCTGCAGAGAAAGCCAGGGAAGAGGGTCGTATAATGTGTATATGGTAGTCATTTGTTCTGGGAAACGGACATTTTGACCCACCTGTTGTATTCATGTTCATGTAAAATGTGTTTATAACGTGCGCGAGTGTGTTTTGATGCCTCGCTCCAACTCTCGTGCAAGGCGGATGTCACCGCAGCCGGCGGACATTGCCGCGCTTGTTAAAATGGCCGTGTGTCGGCTCTGGCAGAGACGCTTCCGCCGGACGCTGACTTCACTCGTGTGAATTAGTAAAAGTGAAAATGAATACACCAAAGGAGTTACCCAACTGGAAGACAAAGGGGGTGTTGTGAGTCTGTGCATGTTTGTGTGAGTGCGTGCATGCATGTGTGCGTGTGTGTGTGGCTCTGTGTCGCGTGGCAGCCTATGCCCCCGTAAGACCCCCCCATGTGTTCGGCCGTTGGCCGTGTGGAAACCCGAGTGCTCCTTTATGTTCCGCTGGTTCGGGCGTTTTTGCTCATCTCTCCCATCGAAGAGCGCGTGACTCAGTGGTGACGTAAGACCTGCTCGCTGTACCGCGAGGTAGCGCAAGGAGGTGACCCCATGCCTTGCGCCCTTCGAGCGGTAACACCCCGCTGACCGGGGGTTAGACATCTAGTCTCAGAGTTTTTTTTTTATATTTCCATCGGCTGTGCATCCCCCCCCCCCCGCCTCATCTGGCCATTGTCAAATTTCAGGAATGGTGGGAATGCACTCCTCACTGAAACCAGCGTGGGATCGTAACAAGGCTAGATGGTCGCTCTCGAGGCGCCGGAGGACGGGCTGTCTCCTGCAGCGTGCGCGAGCGCCCGGGGACGGGGAACAGTGGCGCCCCCGAGGGGTGGCTAGGGGTGGCCACGGCCACCCTGATACTATCCCTGGACCCCCCGCTGCCCCCCTCCAGCCACGAGTCGCATATGACTGTGCATAATATGCTTCTATCTGGTATTTTATATTGGGTGCTGTTCATGGTGTGCCACCCCAAGATTTTCAGTGGCCCCGTTTGACCACCCCTATGAAAAACTTCTGGGGGCGCCACTGAAGGGGAAATAACCAATTTCGTGTGGAGAAACTTTTTTTTTTCAAAATGAGACTTCAACAACTGTAAAATTAAACCTGTGAAATGATTTGTAGTGCAATGCTTAGAATAATTAACTGTTAGGGTAAGTGTTGAACCAACACAGGTTCATATTAACGGTAGAATAATGGAAAAATAATTCCGTTACCTTATTAATAATTCCTGCTTGTCAGTTTTTGGTCTGAAATGTCAGGGGGTGGGGTGGGGGGGGTGCCAGGCGCCCGTACCGCTGCTATTCATTTCCAGCGTCTTGATAAGCGGGCGGAGGGGAATTCCTCATTAACTATTTGCATATTATCAAGTCGCGTTGTCCATCACTTTATGTCGTTTGCACGAGGGCAGAAACCGTCGCACGCGTCACACCCGGGTGAGCCGAGCCTCTGGCCTTCCAGCATGCAGGCGTCACTCCCGCCATCATCTCCGCGGCCGTGGCCTTTCCAGCGGGCCCTGCGTTTCTCTGATTGTCTCCTCCTCGTCCTCCGTTCTCGTTATCGGAGCTCTGCTCCGCACGTCATGTTTGGTTTTTCTATGGTTTTGTACACTTTAATTAAATTGTTTGTATTGTTGTGCAATGCTGGACTCGGATGAATTGTGTTGTTGAATACGGGATTACACTTGCACGTGACGGCCGAGCTTTTTCTTTCTCTCTCTCGCGCCCGCTGTCACAGAGCGCCTCTAATGGGCAAACCCAGCAGAGGGAGGGAGGGAGGGCCGCGCTCAGGGAGTCCTCCCGGCACCAGGGAGCGGAGAGAACAGCTCCTCCTAATGCGCTCCCTCCTCTTCTTAATATGCCCGCTCCTCTTTCAGCCGACATGAAAGGCGGCGGCAGGGAGGTTGGCAAGCGGCCAGAGAGAGTTAGAGAAGAAGAGAAAAGGACGGAACAGGCGAGAGAGAAGAGAAAAGGAGAGAGCAAGATGGTCGGGAGAGAGAGGAGAAGAGAAAGGGAGAGAACAGAGGCGAGAGAGAAGAGAAAAGGAGAGAGCAAGATGGTCGGGAGAGAGAGTTAGAGAAGAAGAGAAAGGGAGAGAAAAGGAGAGAGCAAGATGTGGGGAGAGAGAGTTAGAGAAGAAGCAAAAGAAGAGAGTTAAAGGGGAGCAGAGGAGTGAAAGAAGAGAAAAGGAGAGAAAGAGGGTAGGGAGAGAGTTACAGCAGAAGGGCAAATGAGAGAAAGAGGGAAGGAGAGAGCAGGGGAGCGGTAGAGAAGAAGAGAAGGGGAGAGAAAGTTAAGAGAGGAGAGAGAAGAGAAAAGGAGAGAGCAAGAGAGTGGAGAGAGGGCCCGAGAGTAAATTGTACAAGGGTTTATGAAGTTTATGGAGCACAGAGAGAGAAAGGCTGGTCCGTGTCTGAGAGAGAGATGAAAAGATAGCTAGAGAGAGAGACACACGCACGCACGCACACACAAAGATATAGAGAGAGGGAGAGAGAAAAGGAAAGCATGCCTCATCTTCACCTGCTTCAATGATCTCCTTAACCCCTGGTCTTTACTAGTCAGCTCGTCTAGATCGCTACGTGCGGGTTAAACAGGGATTTAGCCAAAGCTGGCGCTGGCCTCAAAATGCGGAGAGCTTTCAGTTCCTCTCACAAGGCCTCGACTCTCCGAAAGACTTTGATCGATTTATATTCAGCCGGTGACTCGTGACCACAGTGCAGCCTTCACAAAATGACGAAACCTCATCTGTGAATTCTGCTGTTGCCTATTCAGACGGATAACATGGCGTTTACTTCATTTAGATCAGTGGTTCTCAACCTTTTTGGGGTCCTGGACCCCCTGCGTATTTTTGATCTACCCTGAGGACCCCTCCACCTGATCTTGGGGGAGGGGGGTTGCAATTTGATAGAAACAGCATTTTAAATTGCATTATAGCATTTATTCACTCTTTGGGGCAAAAATAAGAGCTTTCAGTTGTAACTTAGATATAGTTAACACAACAGAATTCTTACTCAGTAACTTTCAGATATATGTAACAAAACAGAATATGCATTCAGTAACTTTCAGATATATGTAACAAAACAGAATATGTATTCAGTAACTTTCAGATATATGTAACAAAACAGAATATGTATTCAGTAACTTTCAGATATATGTAACAACAGAATTTTTATGCAGTAACTTTTAACAATGCAAACGGGAGCGAGATCTCTTATTAAAATACAATAAATTACGCTTGTGAAACAGATGTAATTAGAGAAAAAAGTCCTGTTACCCTTTACAGTTTAGGTAGATAAAGGTCTCAGTCACATTTGAGTAAAATAATCCTATTTCTATAAATGTCATAGGATCTTTTTTTAAAGATATTTTATTTTCACGGACCCCTTGCAATTACACCACGGACCACTAGGGGTCCGCGGACACCCGGTTGAGAAACACTCATTTAGAAGACTTGAGTAACGTCATGAAAACCTCGTCTCATGCAGTGAAGAGTCTTGAGTGCCTGTGCGCACTGTGTTGTAATATGCCCCTTTTCCACTACGTGGAACCGGCTCAACGCGACTCGACTCGCCCTTTTTTTGCGTTTCCCGTTACTGGACAGTACCGGCATTTTGGTAACTGTTACCGCTCTTCTGCTGCCAGCTTTGCCGAGGTTCCAAAACAAACCCCCCCCCCCCCCAAAAAAACCAAACAAAACAAAAACTGGAGCGGGCACCAAAACCAACGCAGACCTCTGATTGGTCAGAGAAACGCGTCACTGCGTCATTTTGCGTCCATGCGTCATCAACGCGCGCACGCGATATCCTCCGGCATTTTTAAATACCGAAGCGCGGTGAGAGCGGAGTTATCTTAAAAGTACATTTTGAAACTGAAAACCAGGCGTCGCTATGACAACCAGCTA
>NC_079224.1:13325205-13330205 GCF_029633865.1 Lampris incognitus | reverse complement strand
TAAAAACGTATAGTGCAGCGAGACCCCCTTACCGGGTCAGACCCAGCGCTGGCACGGAGCCGCATGACAGATTTGAGGTCAATAGTTGTTCAAAGGAGCGTAACGCAGCTTGCCACTTAGCAGGTCGGCCATTATCATAGAGGAGCGGAGCATCTGCCTGTGACTCGCGGGGACAGGTTTAACAAGGTGGCGCTGCCTGTCACCAGGGCCTCACTGGCAGGGCCCCTGTCTCTCTCCGTCTCTGTTGCTTGTTCACCCCCCCTTTCCCTTTGCTGTCTCTCTGTCTCTCTGTCTCCCCCCACTCCCCCCCGCTCCTCGTTTGCCTCCTCCCTGCCCAGACAGCAGCGTTGGTGTTTACTGCTGTGTCCTCTGTCCATAAGGAGACCATTGTTTCACGTCTGGCTTTTATGATGAAGGCTTGTCTTCTCTTCTTCTTCTTCTCCGCCGCTCTACTCTGTTAACTTTAATCCCTCTTGTTTTTCAAGGCCTGTTCCCCTTAACCGTCTCTCACCAATTACCTCCATGTTCTCCCTCCTCGCGGTTCTGTCTCACTTTATTTTCCCAGTTCACCGCCGGGCCTTCAGTTTTGAACGGTGCGGCAACCACATGTCAATTTAGGACATGTTAAGGTCATATAATAAGTTGCAAATGATCCCTGTTTGAATTTTATTTGTTTTCAGCATCCTTAAGTACCAGATGGTGTCCGTTATGAGATGGGGGTGAGACAAGGTGGCATCAGGTAAGTTGTCCAGTAGGATACTCCATCAAAATAGATCGGCTACAGCTGTATCTAGTGTGGCACCATGGTGTCTCAGTGGTCAGCCTCACTGGCTCCTCACGTCAACAAGCTGCTGGGGTTGATTCCAGTCCAGCAGGGTGGAGTTTGCACATTGCCCATGTGTTTATGAGGGTCCTCTGCCCCCCGTTACTCCAGTTTCCTCCCGCAGGCCATAAACAGACATATTAGATGAGTTGGTCTCTAATTTGTCTATAGGTGTGAATGGTGTGTGTGGGCCCTGTGATGGACCAGTGACCTGTCCAGGGAGTCTCCCTTCCATGCACCCTATGCATGCTGGGATATACTTCAGCCCCCCCGTCACTCTGAAATTGGATTAAGTGGGTGTAGTAGGGTGTAAAATATCCTCCAATATCCACATTATACTGCATGGTTTGAGAATGGTACTAGCTCTGATTCTAGCTTTCTTGTCTTCCTTTAATTGCACAGTCTTGCCTGTGTTCATTGTATCATTGTGTAGCAAACCCAACCCAGATGGTGCCAGATAAGCTACACACACACACACACAGCAGAAACTGTATTTACGTGCTATTAAACCTAGGTCTGATTTGTAAGATACAGTGGGGGTGGGGAATGTGGCAGTACCCTGAGTGGAGGAGGTGGTTGTTTTACAGTTGCTCTCTCTCTCACTCCCTCTCTCTCTATCTCTGTCTCTCACTCTCATTCCCTCTCTCTCACACTCCCTCTCTCTCTCACATTCTCATTCTTTCACTCCCTCTCTCTCCCTCTCACACTCTCATTCTCTCTCTCTCACACTCACTCACTCTCGCACTCCCACTCTGTCTCTCTCTCCCTCTCTCTCTCTCCCTCTCTCATTCTCTCTCACTCACTCTCGCTCTCATTCGCTCTCACTCACTCTCTCCCGCTCTCGCTCTCTCTCTCTCTCTCTCTGTTTCCCTATATGTATTCAATTCAACATCCTCTCCCCTCTATCCAAAAAACCGTCACTAACACTATTTTATTTTTGTTTGTCTCAGCGTTGCTGATGGGGTATGAAACCTAGGACCAACACACCATCTCCCCTTCACACACACACACACACACACACAAAAACACACACACATCACCCCCTCAACACGTGTTTAAAACGAGCATAAAGTGTTTTTCTTCCAAGCTGTGGGAACATTGGCAAAGACTGTGAATTGGCATCTTTTATTTATGGATGCCTTCGGTGTGATACATAAATAATTTTTCCAACTTGGTGTTGGAGGGTATACGCTGCCAATCCCAGCCGGGGCTGATTTGCAATTTAGGTGTGGCACTGAAGGCCAGAAGTGCGGGATTTGGCATTGAGCAAAACAGACAAGAGCTGTGATCGTTTGTGACGCTCGATAGGAGGGGAAGGGATTACCATCTGCAGCCGCAGAGCCGATTGCTGCCCTAGATTGTATTGAAATGAGAGGACATCAGATTGGTTTCTGGACGTGACGAGAAGGCAGATTTTTATTTTTTTTATGGCCGTCTTTGTCAGCATGGTACCGAGACCGTCCAACTCGGGGAGGGTTTTTAAAGTTGTCAGAGCATTGTAAATGACCAAACTGAATTTCCATGTTGCATTTTGCAGAACCGCCCGGGATGCTGTTTATTAAAAGGGCAGCACGGTGCCGCAGTGGTTAGCGCCGTCGCCTCACAACAACCAGGTCCTGGGCTCGAGCACCGGGGTAGTCCAACCTTGGGGGTCGTCCCGGGTCGTCCTCTGTGTGGAGTTTGCATGTTCTTCCCGTGCCTGCGCGGGTGTCCTGCGGGTGCTGCGGTTTCCTCCCACAGTCCAAAGACGTGTAGGTCAGGTGAATCGGCTGCACTAAATTGTCCCTAGGTGTGTGTGTGTCAGCCCTGGCGGCCTGTCCAGGATGTCTCCCCACCTGCCACCCAATGACTGATGGGATAGGCTCCAGCATCCCCACGACCCTGAGTAAGGATAAGCGGTTTGGATAATGGATGGATGGATGGATGGATGGATGGATGGATGGATGGATAGATGGATGGGGCGTTTGTGAGACTCTTGGCTGTAATAGCGTAAGGTGTTTGAGGCGTCCTTTAGAGAACAATAAAAGAGCTGCTGTCCCCTTAACTGCGTGTACCCCCGCAGCAAATCGCCGAGCTGGGAGCTGGGAGGCGTCTTCAAAGTTGGCCCAAGTTTGCCGGCACTTGTTGCCTGTAAGCGAAGTGTCTCCACGCTTCCTTGAACCAACATTCTGAGAAGAAGGGCGAGCGACGAGAGACCTTGCGTGCTGAATAGGCAGGGCTGATAACATCTCTGGAACAAAGGGAATAAAGAGCAGGGCCATTACGTTCCGGCAGGGACCGGCTTTTATTCCTCCTATTGATTGGAGTGTAGCTGTCGCTCTGCACACGCCGCCACCGAGGGGCCACCACATTCTGTCCTTGTGTTGTCAGCGGCGTGAATGGCTATTTGATGAAGCCACAGATGGCGTGGCGGTAAATGTCGTCCCCTGTGCCGCGCAGCTGTAAAGGACAGGACGCACATTCATGTGATTTCCACCAGACGAGTCGGCCGATCACTTAGGACAAAGAGGACAGATGCTCTTATAGACGTCGATGAGCTGTGAGCCGCGTGGCCGTCATAAACACGTCTCGGTCATGCGTGGGCCTGTTTACAGTGCTGGACAAGCCGCTTGGAGGGTGTGGTGAGCTAAGCTACCAGCTACTCCACATGAAGCCACCGCTCAGAGGGACGGAGCGCCCAGAGAGACAGAGCACCCTGAGAGACGGAGCATCCAGAGGGACGGAGCACCCAGAGAGACAGAGCACCCTGAGACACGGAGCGCCCAGAGAGACAGAGCACCCTGAGGGACGGAGCACCCAGAGAGATGGAGCACCCAGAGGGACTCGGAGTGCCCAGAGGGACGGAGCGCCCAGAGAGATGGAGCACCCAGAGGGACGGAGCGCCCAGAGAGATGGAGCTCCCAGAGGGAGACGGAGCTCCCAGAGGGACACGGAGCGCCCAGAGGGACGGAGCACCCAGAGAGACGGAGCTCCCAGAGGGACTCGGAGTGCCCAGAGGGACGGAGCGCCCAGAGAGACGGAGCACCCAGAGGGACTCGGAGTGCCCAGAGGGACGGAGCGCCCAGAGAGACGGAGCTCCCAGAGGGACGGAGCACCCAGAGACACGGAGCACCCAGAGACACGGAGCGCCCAGAGGGACAGAGCGCCCAGAGGGACGGAGCACCCAGAGACACGGAGCGCCCAGAGAGATGGAGCACCCAGAGAGATGGAGCACCCAGAGGGACGGAGCACCCAGAGGGACAGAGCGCCCAGAGGGACGGAGCACCCAGAGACACGGAGCGCCCAGAGAGATGGAGCATCCAGAGGGACGGAGCACCCAGAGGGACAGAGCGCCCAGAGGGACGGAGCACCCAGAGGGACGGAGCTCCCAGAGGGATGCGGAGCGCCCAGAGGGACGGAGCACCCAGAGGGACGGAGCACCCAGAGACACGGAGCGCCCAGAGAGATGGAGCACCCAGAGACACGGAGCATCCAGAGGGACGGAGCACCCAGAGACACGGAGCGCCCAGAGAGACGGAGCATCCAGAGGGACGGAGCACCCAGAGGGACAGAGCGCCCAGAGGGACGGAGCACCCAGAGAGATGGAGCACCCAGAGGGACGGAGCATCCAGAGGGACGGAGCACCCAGAGACACGGAGCACCCAGAGGGACGGAGCATCCAGAGGGACGGAGCACCCAGAGACACGGAGCACCCAGAGACACGGAGCACCCAGAGACACGGAGCATCCAGAGGGACGGAGCGCCCAGAGGGACAGAGCGCCCAGAGGGACGGAGCACCCAGAGACACGGAGCATCCAGAGGGACGGAGCACCCAGAGGGACAGAGCGCCCAGAGGGACGGAGCATCCAGAGGGACGGAGCACCCAGAGGGACGGAGCTCCCAGAGGGACGCGGAGCGCCCAGAGGGACGGAGCACCCAGAGACACGGAGCGCCCAGAGAGATGGAGCATCCAGAGGGACGGAGCACCCAGAGGGACGGAGCGCCCAGAGAGACGGAGCATCCAGAGGGACGGAGCACCCAGAGGGACGGAGCGCCCAGAGGGACGGAGCACCCAGAGAGACGGAGCACCCAGAGACACGGAGCATCCAGAGGGACGGAGCACCCAGAGACACGGAGCATCCAGAGGGACGGAGCACCCAGAGACACGGAGCATCCAGAGGGACGGAGCACCCAGAGG
>NC_079224.1:13222705-13320205 GCF_029633865.1 Lampris incognitus | reverse complement strand
GGAAACGTGAGGCCGGGGACTCTTCCTACATGCACAGTGGGTAGGTGGTTTTATCGGCAGCGTCGTGGACGCGGGACAGTTTAGTCTGGCGTCCCTGAGCGGCACTGTCCGGTGTTGGGATGGCCTGTGGGCGGCGCTGCAGAGCGGCGTCGTTCGGAGCCTTGCGTACGGATACGGTGTCGCTGACGAGCTGAGCGCTCCAGTCTCGCTGCTGCTGAGCCGCTCCTTTCCCCAGACACACGACACCCCTGTCGGTGCCGCCCCTGCTGACGGGGGCAGAACACAAGGACCTGCCCTCGTCTAGACACGTCCGCCTCAAACCCCCACCCGGGTCTTGTAGGGGGGAGGAGAGGAGGTGTGTGTGTGTGGGGGGGGGGGGGGCAAGCCATTGCCGTGACTTGGACCAGTGGAAAGCGGGGCCAGCGATCAAAATCCCCTCAGTTCAAGTGTGACCAATCTGAATATGACGCGGTGTCCTAACCCCCACCCCCACCCTCACCCCACCCCCCATCCATCCACAATCATACCCAAAGGTCAACGTGCTGCAGTGTCCCGTGGGGGACATAATGGCCCCATTTTACACTTGGCATTTCTCATGCGACTGGATATGCGGATCTGGGAGGCGCGATTGATCCGCGATGCATTTACACCCGTTACCCAAAGTGCACTCCCCCCCCCGCCCCCCGCACGGTGCGCCCCCTGCTTTAAGCCGAGGGCAGACTGTACTGCGAGGAGGGGTGGATGGATGACGCGTGTGTGCTTGAAGAAACACTTTTCGTCGACACTCTGGAGGCCGAAAACGTGACTCAAACCACCCCCTCCGACACCCCCTCTCCCCCCCGGGGGGGGGGGGGGGTTAGCAAGCAGGCTACAGTTCGTCCCCTAGCGTCTCTGAGGCGCGTGTACACCTGGACTTGTGCTCGTCGCGCCCGGGTCTGTCCGTGCTTGGCTGGGCTGATCACCGATCGCCTTACTCGGTGTGTGTTTCCGGACGCCGGGTGGAAATGGAGTCGCTGTGCGGCCCCAGACATCGGAGAGGCGATCCGGGGGCCGCGCGTGTGTGTGCGTGCGTGCGTGCGTGTGTGTGTGTGTGCGCGCGCCGGGGTTGTTTCCTTTACCTTCACACCCTGTCAATAAATCTGCGCGTGGGGGAGGGAATTAAACACCCCATGGCCGCGCAGCGTCACCGAGGCGGCTCCGCGGAGGAATTATGGCTCCCATCTTCCTTTCTGAGGCCACGGACGTGGGTGTCGGCGGTGTCTCGTGCGGACTCTTGGGGCAGAGAGTGATGGGCCTGTCCTCTATGGCGGTGCTTCTTTAACTTTTGAGGCATAATCTGTATTTAAGTGCACGGTACTTGGAGGTAACCTCTCCCCCCCCCCCAGTCAGGACAGAGTCTCGTGAAATACTGACTTTATTGCACTAACATATATCACAAATGTTATTGTCGCGCGCGCGCGCGCACACATGCACGCACCTTGTAAAACTCATCTCAAGTGGTCTCAGGTGTGCCACTATTAAGAGCGTGCTGTCGTTTAGAGGGCGTCTTCACGCGCCATAAAAACTGTCCAATTGGGGCGAGACAAACGCAGCATGTGTGCCGGAGAAACCGGAAGTGGTCATTTGAAAAGCTCAGAGTAGGTCCACGGGTGGACATTATTTGCATCCCGCACCATGTGTGGGGGTTTTTTGGGGGGGGGGGGGTGATTTTCTCCCCTTTTTCTCCCCAATTGTACTTGGCTAATTGCCCCCACTCTTCCCGAGCCGTCCCGGTCTCTGCTCCACCCCCTCTGCTGATCCGGGGAGGGCTGCAGACTACCACGTGCCTCCTCCGATACATGTGGAGTCGCCAGACCCTTCGTTTCACCTGACAGTGAGGAGTTTCGCCCTACAGTACTGCCCGGGTCTGTACTGACCGCAGGAGGATCACGCTATTCCCCCCAGTCCCCCCTCCCCCGAACAGGTGCGCTGACCGACCAGAGGAGGCGCTAGTGCAGCTACCAGGACACATACCCACATCCGGCTTCCCACCCGCGGACACAGCCAATTGTGTCTGTAAGGACGCCCGACCAAGCCGGAGGTAAACCGGGGTTTGGCACCGCCGATCCCCGTCTTGATAGGCAGCGGAATGGACCGCCGCGCTGTCCAGACGCCCTTCCCGCGCTGTGTTTTTGAAGCAAATGAGTTCACCAAAGTGTCAGTGATGGTGCTGATTGCTTTAACAGTGGGTGTGTGTGTGTGTGTCAGCTGATCCTCCTCATCTCCACAGTCCCTCTCCGCTCCCCTACAGTACTGCCCGGGTCTGTACAGGCCCGGGTCTGTACTGCCCGGGTCTGTACTGCCCGGGTCAGTACTGCCCGGGTCTGTACTGCCCGGGTCTGTACTGCCCGGGTCAGTACTGCCCGGGTCTGTACTGCCCGGGTCTGTACTGCCCGGGTCTGTACTGCCCGGGTCTGTACTGACCGGGTCAGTACTGCCCGGGTCTGTACTGACCGGGTCAGTACTGCCCGCGGGCTTTTGGTCCAAGCAGCGAGCGTCGTTCGTTCCCTTGCTGAGTAAATAACCTCGGTTCTGCTCCAGTCATGCTACGCGGACTGTTCTGGGTCACCCTCCAGACGAACGTCAGTCTGGTTTTCGGATTTTTCCAAGTTCTGCGTCAAAGAGCTCAGAGCTGAAGACGCGAGTCTGTCACGTTTATCAAAAGAAAGAAGGCGTCCTCTGTTCTTCCTCTGAGACGTGTCGTTTAATGAGAGCTGCTCACGGCGGACTCTCCGCACAGTCAGGTGTTTGGCTTCAACCTCACGAGGCAAATGAATCTCTCCTCGGTGCTGCGGGGGTGTCACGACACGTAGTGGGGAGCGACCTCATTGCTATTCGGTGACCCTGGGTGAGTTAAAGCTCATCCCCCGCACGGGTGTCTTGGCGGAGGCCCCCGCAGCGGGGGACGGGCTTTCAAGTGCGCCAGCTCAGCAAACCCTCCCCTCTTCCCATCCGATCCAAGGATTAGATCTGATTACTGGTTTCAAACAAATCCTTTTTTCAAAGTCTGGGGGTAACATTTGCATAGAGCAGATGGGATTTGGGCGCCAGATTCCCCCGGAGCCTGCGCGAGCTTTTATGATCATAAGAAAGACAGGATTAAATACAGCCTAGGTCATGTATAGCAGAAGTCATCGTGGACTTGTACACTTTTTTTGGGGGGGGGACCCCTCCGGGGGGGACCCCTCCCCTTTTTCTCCCCAATTGTATCCGGCCAGATACCCCGAGCCGTCCCGGTCGCTGCTCCACCCCCTCTGCCGATCCGGGGAGGGCTGCAGACTACCACATGCCTCCTCCCATACATGTGGAGTCGCCAGCCGCTTCTTTTCACCTGACAGTGAGGAGTTTCGCCAGGGGGACGTAGCACGTGGGAGGATCAGGCTATTCCCCCCAGCCCCCCCCCTACCCGAACAGGCGCCCCAACCGACCAGAGGAGGCGCTGGTGCAGCGACCAGGACACGTACCCACATCCGGCTTCCCACCCGCAGACACGGCCAATTGTGTCTGTAGGGACGCCCGACCAAGCCGGAGGTAACACGGGGGATTCGAACCGCCGATCCCCGTGTTGGTATGCAAACGGAATAGCCCCCGACTTGTACACGTTTACCAGCAATGGATATTTCTACCAGTTGGATTAGGATTGTTCCTGACAGCTTTTCTCAAAAACAAACGAACAAAAAAAATTGCAAAATCAAATGAAATGAATATAAATGATCTTAAAGTAGACATTCAACTGTTGTCATGGGATTGGTTGCTGAGTGGGAATCTGCCTTGTCGGAGTTCAACACAACTTGTGTGTGGTTTTGTTTTGTTGTTTACTGTGAGTAGGGCTGGCTGGGACAACGCTTGGTGTCTCCCTGAAGACGTTGGTGGCGGACGATAAAAGACCAGCCGCTGCCGAAAGCGTTTCATTCATCACGTGGTTGGACGTGTGTCATGTCATTGTAACAGTGTAGCGACCGCGGATGCGTAGACTCGCTACACATCCACGGTCGTTACACTGTTTCAATGTGGTCGTTACACTGTTTCAATATGGTTGTTACACTGTTTCAATGTGGTCGTTACACTGTTTCAATGTGGTCGTTACACTGTTTCAATGTGGTCGTTACACTGTTTCAATATGGTTGTTACACTGTTTCAATATGGTCGTTACACTGTTTCAATATGGTCGTTACACTGTTTCAATATGGTCGTTACACTGTTACGTTATGTGTCCTGTCAAAATCACAACAACACAAAGACGTGGGTATTTTTTTTACCCCTTTGGTGGAACTGTATTGTATTTAGGTGTGTATGTAAACATATCCTTTGACGCAGCTCTCGGTCTCAGGAGGACCACGTGCCACAAGAGAAGAGAGAGAAAACAGAAACAAACAGAGTCCGCATCAGGGACGGGGGCCGGCAGCCATAGAAAACAATTAATACACTTTTGTTTTTGTTTTGCGTAGTCATGAAAATATCTGTTTTGTACAAAAAATTAAATACAGTTACAGTATGTTACATCTTTTTTTGTTCCAATCCACATAGGTGAGCTCAAGCAGGACTACAAAGCCTCCAACCGAAATGACTAGAAACGTACTTGTCAAGGGGCTTAATAATATCACATGTGCAGCATTTGGCAAAACAATAAACACCCTTCAGCAAACTAAATTCACCAGAGTCACTAAAGCACAGGTAGGAGAGAGAGAGAGAGAGAGAGAGAGAGAGAGGGAGGGAACAAGGAAACAAGGAGAGAGGTGGTGAGGCAAAATGTTTTCAGATGTCCTTGTCCACGTTTTTTTTCCCTCTCTTTTTAAGCAATACCAGATAATAATCAGCAATGATGTGGTCAGTATTGTACAGTTTCAAGGTGTATGCTCTCAGAGTCGTGGGCAGTTCTGTCTGCGTGATGTCTTCAGTCGCTGCCTTCAGTAATCGTCAAGTATTCGCCATTGGCATAATCGTAAAGCGAGGGCTTCATGTTTCCAGGATGAGATCATAAGACAGCAGTGAATTCACAAGGCTATGGTTCAGTCTCTCTCATAAATCTACCCCCCCCCCAGTAGCCTTCAGTATACCATTTCAGCACACAACATATTGCACTTATAATGTCATCGCCCATAGCCATGA
The DNA here is from genome assembly GCF_029633865.1 of Lampris incognitus. Taxonomy (NCBI): domain Eukaryota; kingdom Metazoa; phylum Chordata; class Actinopteri; order Lampriformes; family Lampridae; genus Lampris; species Lampris incognitus. The sequence goes on along the minus strand of NC_079224.1, from coordinate 13,315,057 downwards.
CCTCGGATGTACCAGAGTCCCTTTAGACTATGTGGAGGGCCTAGTCCTCGCATCCCTTTGTCCCTTACTAGCGTCTTTCAGGTTCAGAGTTCATTCCCGGCAACGCACACCGTCCTTTGGGTTTTGGTTGTCTGTGGGGATGCAAGGGTTTAAGGGCTGCAGGGGCTCTCAGCAGAGGGAAACCACCAGCGGAGGAAGGAGCAGCAGCGGGAAAGGGAGAGCTCCTCGAGGGCCGAGGAAGAGGGGGCGGAGGAGGGCGGCGTGTCCGGCCAGTTGGTCCTCGCACTCCCCGGGGCCCTGGCACTGCACGCGCTCACACAGGACGCCGGTGAAGCCTGGGGAGCAGTGGCACCGCTGGTGGTGATGGCATGTGCCGCCGTTCTGACAGCGCAGCATTGCGTTGTCGCACACCCGAGCTGCAAAGAGCAAACAGAGAGAGAGAGAGAGAGATGGGGGGGGGTGCTTAATGGATAACTCGGTGATTAGGAGGCACAGAGGAATCAACAGGTGGGTTCCCTCCCCATGGCCTTTCAAGGAGGAACGTAAGGAAGGAGGCAGATAAGGAGGGCCTGCAGGAGGGCCTCTACACCGCATGACTACTGGGACACCAGCGGCAGCCATTTTCTCCTAAAACCTGGCCGCGGGTGTGCTGAGTGATTGCTTATCACGGTGGCCCACGGAAGGACTTTCCGGGGGTATTTTTAGAAAACACAGCAGGGGTCCCAGGGGAAGCAAGACCACCGAAACAAAGGGGCCGTGTAAAGCGTGTCGGCGGGGAGGTGGAATTAATAATGAGTGAATCAGGGGACGCTGGAGTATTGCCGGACTGGCGCGGCCCCTGTGTGGGACTGCGGAACAGGATTTTGGTCTCTCTCAGGCGCAGTGCACAAAACAACAAGCGCAGGGCGGGGATAGGCACGCTCTTTTTATTAACCTCCTGCCCGGCCGCTCACACTGCCACCGCCTTTGAGGGCGCAACCATGCTCATGCAGGCGATCCAGCAGTTATGGCCGCTCTCCGTGTCTTTAGTTGACCTTACAGCACACAGGAAGTGTTGGAATGAGGGGATACGCTGTGGCAGTGGCGACTGGCCGTCGCTCGGCTTTGACACGGGCGGGTTAGGAACACAGAGGCTCATATTCCCGTTTTCAGACGAAGGCTCAAGACTTAATTATGTGAGGAACCCTGTCTGCTTGCAGAGGTGAAATCTAGGAAGAGGTAATATTTGGCAAGAGATTTCAGCATAATTGGATATGCTTTCCTGCATAAATATTAATCACATTTTTGGTGCTCTGTGATGTGCCCCATGCAGCAGAATACACTCGACAAATAATCACTGCCAGTGCCAAAATTGATTAAAAGGGAATTGGTATTGCGTTTAGCTTGATGGCTAACCCTATGAACTCTTGTCCCGCCAAACACACACGAATGCACACACACATACACACACACACACAAACATGCACAAAACACACCCACTACACAAAACTTCCATCCATCCATCCATTATCCAAGCCGCTTATCCCAATTGAGGACGCAGGATCCCAGGGGTCATTGGACGGCAGGCAGGGAGACACCCTGGACAGGCCGCCGGTCCATCACAGAGCCAACACAAACACACACACACCTAGGGACAATTTAGTACAGCCGATTCACCTGACCTCCATGTCTTTGGACTGTGGGAGGAAACCGGAGCACCCGGAGGAAACACACGGGGAGAACATGCAAACTCCACACAGAGGACGACCCAGGATGACCCCCAAGGGTGGACAAACCCCGGGGTTCGAACCCAGGACCTTCTTGCTGTGAGGCGACCACGCTAACCACTGCACCACTGTGCCACCCCCCTACACAAAACCTGCCCTCTGCATTGCCCCTTAAAGTCACAGCCTTTATTTATTCTTCCATTTCTGGAATTTTTCCATCACAGTAATTCCAGCTATTGTGCTGAACTTTTGCAGCATACTGACTTCACTTCCAGTGTCTAATGTAAGACTTAACTTTGTTGCCACTCGCAAAAGGATTATACATGTGCTTAGTGTCCGCCAAAAAAAAACTGGCCTATTGTCTTTCCAGAAGCATCTGTGGCCCAATTAACTTGCTTTGTGCCAGGCTTGAGCCCCGGGCATCTTTGCAGAGACTCGGGCCCTGGCCGTCTTGACTTTTTCAAATTCTACCGTCAATTGGAGCCAATTGTTCACAGTGTTACTGGTATAGAATCTTGCATGAAGCTTCAGATGGAGTCTTGGTATGTGTGTGCAATATCGTGAGCTGTCTTGATTTTGTAACTTAGCAACATGGCATTTTGATTCCCCCCAACCAGTTCCCATGCATGATGGCAAATGCAGAATCTGCTTCAATCTACTGCATATTTATGTATCATTTATACCTATATCACAGTCTATGTTTCCCTACCACTGACCTATATTTACTATTTAGATGCATGCATATATATAGTATATATATATATATATATATATATATATATATATATGTGTGTGTGTGTGTGTGTGTATGTATATATGTGTATGTGTGTGTGTGTGTGTGTGTGTATGTATGTATGTATGTATGTATGTATGTATGTATGTATGTATGTATGTATGTATGTATGTATGTATGTATGTATGTATAGTAATGACCACATACTATGTGCAGATTCGCTACCCCTTGGCAAACAGGTTGGACTGTTGGACCCTTTAGTTGACTGGGTAGTGCAGACACCCGTGGTGCGGGCGACCCAGGTTTCTTTTCCCGGCTGCTGCGGCGGCGGGTCCCAGCTGCCCCATGAATTCATTAAATTTGGTGTTAGAAGTGGGCTGGTGAGACCTTGAGGCCATCAGAAGCGTGTGTACCCAGAGGCGTGAGGGAGCTGGTATGCTGAGGCGCCAGGACACCCTTCCCGAAGGAGGGAGGTAGTGTAACGACCACGTATGTGTAGACTCACTAACCCTTGGCTAACGGGTCGGACCCTTTAGTTGACTGGTTACCCGGGTTCACTTCCCAGCTGCCCCCTGAATTCACTATAATTTAAATATATATATATGAGAAACAACCCTCCTGTCACCCGTGTGGGTTGTATGTTAGATAGACAGATACAGATATGAATATAGATCTGAGGCTTGTGCTTCACAAAATAAATCTGACATTCAGGTGAGGACTGACATGTCACTGTTGCCATAACAAAGCTGCCCTGTTGGACATCACATCGTTGACATCAGCCTCTGGACCTGCAAGGGCACAAAGTGAGAATGCCAAAGTTCAACTGCTGGCCAAGGACCAGTATACCCTCTCGGAGACATATGTGCACCTCACGCCTCCGTGAGGGGTGTGACATTTCGGCTGGGTAGCTGTTATGACAGATCCATCCTCAAGCCATGGTGCTGCACGAAGCAACGCAGAGGGAATTGAAAATGGCACAATGGCGGTGGATGGGGAGGACACATTTCTGGATTCAATTTAATGTTGGTTGCTTGGATGCACACAGTGCATATGAATGTATGTATGAGTCTTGTGTAGTCACATTCCATATTATGTTGTTCTTATCTTATGCTATCTTATCTTTTTTATTATTATTATACAATTACTTTATATAATTATTTAATGAATATCATATAAGTATATACTAAATTAAATATTTATTATTCTTATTATCTTACTATTATTTCATGCGGGGGCATAAAATAGCTTATCCTGTCATGTCTTACCTCATGTCCCTACTCTCACCCTACCTTACCTTGCCCTAACTTCCCTTGCTTTACTGTAACTCACCTTATCCCATAACACCTCACCCATGCCTAACCATATTTAACTTCATTATTCAAACTTCCATTTTTATATTTTCTTTCAAATGGCGCTCAGTTAATCCACAGTAACACCGTGCAGGTATATGAGCTTCAATTCTGCTTTTATTTTATCTTTTCAGAGAAAATCCAGCAGTCAGTTTATGACCCGACCATATGCAGGCAGTTCCCCTAATCCTCTCATCTCACATCGCGAACACCTGATGCCCTCCCATGTTCTGTCCCTGTGATTTCTGGGATATGGCATCGCACAACATGATATCAAGTTGAAAGTTACAGATCAATATCCTGCAACACAGCCCCTGTCACTCCACTTTGTGGTAGGAGGAGATCTCGTATGGTGGATTATCTGATAAACGACTCCTGAAATACATCAGTTCACATCAGCGATAAGATGCTGCAGGGATCACATGGTTTTGCGTCAGTGTCATGGTGCCACTATGAAACGTTAAGCTGCTGCGGGAGGCGAATAAACATGCAAATATACTGTATGCATGGACACACACATAGGGGTGTGTGTCTGTGTGTGTGTGTGTGTGTGTGTGTGCACAGAGATGCACGGGGCATTTTTAAATATGCATACACACACACACACACACACACACACACACACACACACACACACACACACACACACACACACACACAATGGACCTGGCCAAGACGAGACCAGAACAGCACATTTTGTACATTTTGCAGCGAGAGCCCTCAAAGCTCCTCCAAGGCTGAGCAGTTCCCTCCAATAACATTACGCAGCCATACTTTCTACTTCCTGTCTCCTTGGCAGAGGCAATAACTGGAAAGTACATTTCCTGAAGAACATTGCGGGATAGCTGAAAGTGTTTGCAGAGTTGTTGCAGTGGTTTGAATTGGCATTATGTATGGAGTTGAGACACAGTCAGTCCTTTCCTGTCCAGGAGATCCTGAACATAGCACCATTCATTTTTGTGGAGAAATTCCTCTCTGGAAAGATGATTATCCCAAAGAGGAGACAGAGTTTCACAGCCAAAACGTCATCGGCTGCTCCTCTGCCCAAGGCCCACCTGCTCCCCAAACTTCACGAGATTCCATTAGTCGGTTTTCCAGACATATTTCTGACACAGACTCACAGATGGACAGACAGGCAGACAGAAAGACAGACAGAGACAGGCAGACAGACAGAAACAAAGACAGAGAGACAGAGAAAGACAGACATACAGAAAGACAGAGACAGACAGATAAACACAGACAGAAGGACAGAGACAGAAAGACAGACAGACAGACAGAAACAAAGACAGAGAGACAGAGACAGATAGATAGACACAGACTCACAGATGGACAGACAGGCAGACAGAAAGACAAAGACAGAGAGACAGAGACAGACAGACATACAGAAAGACAGAGACAGACAGATAGACACAGACAGAAGGACAGACAGAAACAAAGACAGACAGACAGACAGAAACAGAGACAGAGACAGACAGATAGACACAGACAGAAGGGCAGAGACAGACAGACAGACAGAAAGAGAGCCAGACAGACACAGACAGAGACAGAGAGACAGACGGAAAGACAGACACAGAGACAGAAAGAAAGACAGAGACAGGTAGACAGACAGATAGACAAGGGCTAACACATGAACAACCTGGCAAAGGTAATAAAACGTTTTGTTTTAATTCTAGTTACTGTTACCTTGTTTGTCCTGGTAGTATTTGAAGTTCATTCTTAATGAAAAGTAAATTACGAACAAGTGATTATTTTTTACTTCCACCGTGGACCATAGAAACAACCGTAAAGATAATGTCATTACTTAGTATCAGTGGTGCAGCTGAGTGTATCGCTGGAGACGGGTTTCAGATACAGGATCTGCTAATTATAAGCAGTGAAACTGGATAGTGTTGCATCCATTACGTGTGATCAATACACTGCCATGATGTCAGGCGGCGCTCGAACCCAAGTTCAGAGGCCGCCCTCGTTATCAAATTAGCAGCAAAGCTTCCCCATTAGTCACGACAAGCGCCTCCTAATGTGAACCAGTGGTCAGCAACACTGACACCAGCAGTGACTGACTGTTGCAGCCACAGTAAAGATGATTTGGAGAGCCTGTTGCATCATCGCAAGTTCAAGCACTTGTACTTCAATAAGTTCAGGTGTTGTCATCATTGATTGCAGTGAGATGAACGCTGTGCGTCTGCTCTGTTCTCATTGACATGGTGTTTTTTCTTGCTGCGGCCTTTTCTCCGCTTGAGTAGCCCGATCATCCCCCAAGGATCAACTTTTATTTAATCTGATGTAATCTAATTCCGTACTTCTGCTGCTTTAATTACATGCTAATTAAATAAGAGTACTTGTCTTGGAGGTTACTCAAATGAAAGGAACAGCTGCCTCAAAAGATAGTTATTTCAAGAAAAGGTTATCACCATTTTATGTGTTCTGATGGGCAACAATTTTTTGCATTGTCCTTGGAGATACCCCGGTCGGTCATGACCACCCCAGTGTCTGGACAACCTTCCTTTTTAGCTCGTTACAACAGAGTGATTAATTTCAGCTAGATTAGAGTAAATTGTTCCTGCCTTAGTGTAAGAGCAGATCTCACTATATCCAACCCTCTGGTGTCAAGATAACTTGAAAATGACCTGTGCAGAGCTACACAGAAAAAACAAGGACTTGTATCTCTAATCAGAAAAGCCAGTTGAGGCAGTTTTCATAAAGGAAAGGTGTGGCGTCCACCACTTTTGTGTTTTGATGTTCTCAAAAAGTGGCTCATGTGATGCAAACTCTCTTCAGGCATTAACATTCAACCATTTATGTCATGAAATAAAAAGTATATATATGTGTGTGTGTGTGTGTGTGTGTGTATGTAGTATGTGTATACTTAGCACAAAAAGTGAGGAAATTTGTGTTTGGTAGATTATTTCTTAGTTGTAACAATGCTTCTTGGCAATAAATCTTGTACTGTTGGAAAGCCTGTTTATTTCCCTTTTAAATGGGGCCACATTTGTAAGGAACATGCATTTGTGGGATGAGCAGCAGAGCTGAGTATGTGGGTTGCGCCCATGAAAAATTTGCCAAATCTTCTCTGCCAATGCCAAACAGCTTATTTTGCTGTTGCTATTGACTCTGGATTTGAGCTTCTGGTACCCCAGGTGCTGACAATCAGGTGCCTGATATAAGATTTATTGCCAAGAAGCATTGTTACAACAAAGAAATCTACCAAACACACATGTCCTTACTTTTTGTGCTAAGTTTATATATCTATAATATATATATATATATATATATATATATATATATATATAATGTATATATATATAATATATATATATATATATAATGTGTATAAAATGTATATAAAATGTATGTGTGTATATGTATGTGTGTGTGTATGTATAATGTATATGTGTATGTGTGTATATGTATGTATGTATGTATATATATATGCATGTATATATATGTATGTGTGTATATATAATGTGTGTGTGTATATATATATATGTGTGTATATATATAATGTATGTATATATATATATAATGTATATGTATATGTGTGTATATGTATATGTATATGTTATGTTGACACACAGGCTTTTTGGTGTTTTGTTTGACTGATACAACCAGAACTGATGTGGCGATGGAAGCTGAGTAGACAGTTACACTGTCAGCTGTAGCATGAAGCCCACCACTATTGCGGTGATTGGTTGGACAGGATAAATAGAGGGTTTATGTCAAGTGCGCACTTCTCAAAAGTGAAACTTCTCCAAGATGTAGAAAGTGCTCCACTCAAACTGAAAAGAAACAGGCTCAGGGATGTCTTTTAAAGGCATCTGCTTTTCATCTTCCTCCCAACTGCTCCCAATTCACCTCAAAGTGGAAAAGGTGGTTGCATGTTGGAAAAAAGCAAGGAATACATACACCCATACTCTAAAAATACATTCAAGTACAGTAAATAGAGTGTTTGTACCTTGTTATTTTCCATATGTGACTTCAGCATACATGGGAACATTGCATTTCCACGGGTTTCTACTGGGGCTCTGAGGGTAAAAGTGAAGGGAAGGAGCCAGGGAATATTCCCTCACATCTTCCACTTTTCCTAAAAAAAATTTTTTTTTTTAAATCCCAAAAGCCTGATTTTTAACTCTCGTCTCCTGGCTGTGAGAGCTGCAAGCCGGACGCGCATCAACACTCACTACACAGGATATCTGGGCCTGCGGATTAACTGGAGATAACTGGAGATCAATCTACATAAACCCCCCCGGAGCCTCCTGTCTCCTTCCTTCTCCTTCTCCTCTTTCCTTGTTTTTTTTTCTTCCGTGAGGACGGCAGAAAGGGTGCACCCCCAGAGAGTGTTCTGGATAATTAAGAGGAGGATACGATCAAAGAGGCTATCAGGCCTGGAGGTGGTGATCGCAGAGCGTGTGGTCCAGCCCTCACAGTGTTCACACAACAAAGGTCTGCCTTGTTAGGGGTCACTGGGTGTTCATGTGCATGTGGGAGGAACGCTTGCGGGTCATAGCAATAAATAATAAAAAAAAACCTCACAAGCTGTTCATCTAAAAATTTGCATTCAGCATATCATATCTTTTTAATGTGTTTAAATCGTTAATCAGTAATTAATATAACATCCTGAAGGTTGAAGTGAAATAGCCTACAGAGCCTACCTTGGTTACGATTTGCAACACCAAGAGATGAAGCATTTGCTCGATCTGTGTAAAAATGGGAGAGGTCATACATTACATTTGGTTGTCTGAATCGGTCATGTTGTGATGGATTTAATGCACAGGGACAGCATGCATAGATTCTCTTGTTTGTTCCAATAATCAGTGCGACATCTGGGCTGCATTTTCCTATAATTGATGGGGGAAATTACATAGCGTGCGCTTGTAGGACAAAATAAGCGAGCGTGCAGTACTTTGCATGCAGTGTGTACGAGTGTATTTTCACAAGATCTAGGTCGACAATAGTATGTCATACTTGCTGCTTGTTTTAGTCTTTATATGAAAACAACGTCAGACATGAACATGCATAGGGTAGCTCGTCATTGTATGTATAGTATCTATCTATCTATCTATCTATCTATCTATCTATCTATCTATCTATCTATCTATCTATCTATCTATCTATCTATCTATCTAGCTGTCTCTGTCTGTCTGTCTGCCTGTCTGTCTGTCTGTTTGTCTATCTATCTAGCTAGCTGTCTCCGTCCATCCGTCCTTCCATCTGTCTGCCTGTCTGGCTGTCTATCTATCTAGCTAGCTAGCTCTCTTTGTCTGTCTGTCTGTCCGTCCGGCCATCTGTCTGTATATCTTGCTAGCTAGCTGTCTCTGTCTGTCCATCCGTCCGTCCATCACTTCGTCTGTCTGTCTGTCTGTCTAGCTAGCTAGCTAGCTGTCTCTGTCTGTCCATCTAGCTGTCTGTCTGTCTAGCTAGCTAACTAGCTGTCTCTGTCTGTCCATCCGTCCGTCTGTCTGTCTATCTAGCTAGCTAGCTGTCTCTGTCTGTCCATCTAGCTGTCTGTCTGTCTATCTAGTTAGCTAACTAGCTGTCTCTGTCCGTCCGTCCGTCCGTCTGTCTGTCTAGCTAGCTAGCTAGTTAGCTGTCTCTGTCTGTCCATCTAGCTAGCTAGCTAGCTAACTGTCTCATGTCCGTCTGTCTGGCCATCTGTCTGTCTGTCTATCTATCTATCTATCTATCTATCTATCTATCTATCTATCTATCTATCTATCTATCTATCTATCTATCTATCTATCTAACTAACTAACTAAGATGGAATATGGGCACCACTACATCTTCACAATTACGATTTTCTTTTCATGTCTCAGAATTGAATGTGTGACTGTGTCAGCTGTTTGGCACGTGAAAGGAAAACATCACTGTAGTGCCCGTGCCAACGTGTACACTGGCCCAACCAACAGTCAGTCATGCTAATTGTCATGGTTTCTTAAAAATTCAATAAAGCTCATATTAAGTCCTGAAAACTTCTTTTGTCTCAGAATGAATGCATTCTGCCAACGGTGTGAAATAGTTCCACCTCTTTCCTGTGCAATTTTCCAGAAACAAGCCACAGTGTCTTCAATCAGGGCAGAATGGGGACCAAGAAAAGTTCGTATTACATTGAGAATTGTTAAATCATCTTACACCCTTGCCAGTTTTTCACGCATATGAGGAAAGATTGGTTTAATAGTCAATGCGAGTCTGAAGGACCTGTAAGAGGGGTGCTTCTGCCGTGTGGCAAAAATACTCAAGAGGGATGATGATAAGGTGAAGCGGTGTCAAATATCAAATACTGACAATCAAATCAGTATGCCATCGCCAAAATGGAGGGTATTAAATGTGGTTTTAGCCAACATGCCAGTTGATTAAGAAACAAGAACACAACAAGTGTGGTCTACTTACGCGCTGGTCCGTGATTACTGGGGATACCTGTGGAAGTAAAAGCAGAGACAAGACATCATTAAACGCTGCATCTCATTTCATCCGGGACACTTTGCCATCTTGCTGGAATCAGCTGTCTTCTCGGCTTGGCGCGAATAATTCAAAGCATGTCAGCTGTTATCCACTCGGTGTCCGCCCATTAGCAGCTCTGCAGAGAACACGAGCGCCGCATGGCTCAGCAGCCAGCCGCCTCTGATGAGGATGAGGAGGATGAGGATGAGGATGAGGATGACAGGTCTGGGACTGACAACATGTCGACAAATCAAAGCTCGAGACGCTGCAGTTGCTCTCCCTTCATGCTGTCTCAGCTCTGAGTGGGAAATGGTTGACATGTGAAACAGCAATGACGTGAACAGTCAATGTGCGCAACCGACGGCGTGAGTAACTAACGGTCCTTCTTGGCACCACCTTAGAAACAGGCCTTGGATTAAACATTTCCTGCAAATACGTCACGGTATTATCTGTCTGTTAATGCCCTTCAGTATCCACATGGGCGGGGCTTCATAGAGCATCAGTCAGACATGCTGCTGCTGGTGCTGGTGGTGGTGCTGGTGGTGGTGCTGGTGGTGCTGGTTAACGGAAAGAAACTGACTACATATGACTTTCATCTCATTTCATCCCATCAGTTCAACATTCTCATGAATTCATCATTTCACAAAGGGAAAACGTGTAAAAATGCAAAAATGTTGTGAAAAATATCGTGCGCCAAATGGGGGCATCAAGGTAGCGTAGTGGTCTATATCATTGCCTACCAACACGGGGATCGCCGGTTCGAGTCCCCGTGTTACCTCCGGCTTGGTCGGGCGTCCCTACAGACACAACTGGCCGTGTCTGCGGGTGGGAAGCCTGATGTGGGTGTGTGTCCTGGTCGCTGCACTAGCGCCTCCTCTGGTCGGTCGAGGTGCATGTTCCGGTGGGAGGGGGAACCGGGGGGGGGGGGATAGCGTGATCCTCCAACACGCTACGTCCCCCTGGTGAAACTCCTCACTGTCAGGTGAAAAGAAGCGGCTGGTGACTGACTCCACATGTATGGGAGGAGGCGTGTGGTAGTCTGCAGCCCTCCCCGGGTCGGCAGAGGGGGTGGAGCAGTGACCGGGACGGCTCGGAAGAGTGGGGTAATTGGCCAAGTAGAATTGGGGAGAAAAAAGGGGGAAAAATGCCTCCCCTCAAAAAATAAATAAATAAATAAATAAAATATATATAGCGTTTTTTTCCCTGAAACCGTCAATGGTGTTGTGAGTGCTCGACAAATGAGGAGTGATGTATTAAAATCCTTTTTCCTGTATCCGTGTTGATGTATGTATATATATATATATGTGTGTGTGTGTGTGTGTGTGTGTATACTATATTACATATAGAATATATATATATATATAGTATATATATGTGTGTGTGCTATATTACATATACACACACACGTGTATATATACATATAGTGTGTGTGTGTGTATGTGTGTGTATGTATGTATGTATGTATGTATGTATGTATGTATGTATGTATGTATGTATATATATATATATATATATATATATATATGTGTGTGTGTGTGTGTGTGTGTGTGTGTGTGTGTGTGTACTATATTACATATTACATATGTACTAAATACTATCTGGTACCAAGGTACCAGCTGAGAACTGGAACTGACTTTGTGCGAGAGTCAACTGTGTTGAAGTTTAGGCAACTCAGTGATGCAGAGTTTGTCTGAAATGTATTGTATTGTGCTGTGTGTTGTGTTGTGTTGTGTTGTGTTGTACTGAACATATAATGTGTGGCCATGAATCTGTCTCTGTGGTTGGCTGGTGTTGGTGGTTGGTTGGTTGGTGTTGGTCTCTGTGGTTGGTTGGTGTTGGTTTCTGTGGTTGGTTGGTTGGTGTTGGCCTCTGTGGTTGGTTGGTTGGTGTTGGTCTCTGTGGTTGGTTGGTTGGTTGGTTGGTGTTGGTCTCTGTGGTTGGTTGGTTGGTGTTGGTCTCTGTGGTTGGTTGGTTGGTGTTGGTCTCTGTGGTTGGTTGGTTGGTGTTGGTCTCTGTGGTTGGTTGGTTGGTTGGTGTTGTGTAAAGCAGCGGAAGTAGTGTGTCCTACGGTCGTCGCAGTTTTCCTTTTCCTCGCTTCTCCGCTGTCCTGTGTCAGTCACGTGAGAACGCCTCCGTCTGTCATTTAGTTCATTAGGATTTGTGTGGTGCTTGCGACCCTCTCATCAGGTGGTGGCCAGGTGGGGGCGCTCACAACTGCTTCCAACCCCAGACCACTGCGGCTTGAGGGACACCCGGTTGTTTTTAGGGCGTCTCTAACAGACACTTGCCAGATAGGGAACTAATCCCTAAACAAATGCTTTTGCTGCACAAGAGGTGCAAACAATACTGCTCTCTCAAGCCTAAACACTTTCTACAGTCCAATCAAACCCTCAGCCCCAACCCGTCTTGACCTCTGAACCCGCTCTGCGGCACGAGATGACTCGGTGCTCGCTGCAAAGTGGACTGTCAACATAATCCTGGACCCGATTCCTCTCCCGTTCTGCAGATAACTTGCAGATTTCATCCTCCCGCTCCAACCAGGGAAGCCTGAGCTCTGGTACAGAAGGACTCTCGCATACCCCCCCCCCCCGGCAGCCCTGGCCCTCGGCAACACGGAGAGCCCCTATTTTGGGCTCTGACTTAATTGATAATGGGTCACATACATCCATATATCTGCATGCGTAGAGATCTGAACATGTAGCCCCCGTCCTGCCCCTACCTGTGCGATAAATGACCCCCGTGATTAAAGGAGAAGACTTGATGACAGATGAAGGCTATTAAACTATAATTACATTTTGCACGTTCAGCAAATTTGTCTTGATATGAGGGCCGTATGTTTAATATCCCCATAGGAAATATGAGCTTCACATCACAGGACAAGGCGTGTTATGGGGGGGGGGCGGGCTCTTCTTATGAGAGAAATACGGACGATTCAAGCCAAAAGTGTGGATATTGCTCCCCCAGGTGTGCAAGCCAACCCCTTTGGGGAGCAATATTGTTACGTCAGTACCATATGCAACATTATTGCTTTTTATGCCATTGCCAAACATGTGCTAATATTGCTTTTGATACGGCGAGACCTCGGTTTCATCAGTTCGCTGCAGATGCGGCCGAGCGGTGGGTTTTTTAATAACCGACTGTCAATCTAACAATGAGCAGCGCGCCGCAGAGAGAGGGGGAGACTCATAACGCAGGGGAGGTGCGAGGGGAATTCAAGCAATATCTCCTGCGAGTGCACAAACATGTGCACGCACAAAACGGGCGCTCTGCACTTTTAGGCCTATACACAAAGACGCATAGGTGCACACAGGGGCGAACACTCAAGCGTACAAAAAGCCCACTCACGCAACGGACCGCCATCATTCTCCATTTATTGGCAAAGACGGAGCGTTGGTACCATCGTTACGTCATAACCCCCCCCCTCCCCCGCGCAAAATCAGCGGATCAATCGCGAGACCACAATCGCCGTGCTGATCTAATCGCAGCTTCGTGTCCAAGAACCGAAGTCAGGCCTTGTCTGGCTCACACAAGAGGACCTCCCGTCCAGCTGGGCGGACTCCTGTCGGCACAGTTTTTGGATTTGCGAGTTGAGCCCGTCTGACTGGAGGACCAGAGGGTGAGCCTTCCACCATCTGGCTCAGCCCGGCCGTCCACCGCCTCCTCCCCGAGTGGCTGCATTAGATTTATTGAGGCAATGAACCCCCTGCCTAAGGCATGGGATTTGATAAATGTGGCTCAACTCCCCTCCAAGATTAGAAAGGGGATAATGCAAAGGAGCACCTTCTGCCTCCAAGAGGCCGCGTGGAGTGGCGGAAAAAGAGTATTAACTCACACTAGTCGTGGAGTTTGAGGAGCTTGGATGGGCGGGGAAAGCAATTCACCATGATTTAATACTGAAGCAGCGGAAAATCCCACAAGTCCACACAAAAGCGTGAAAGGGGGGCCAAATGTGCCCCAAGAGGTGAATGCCATTACATTATTACGTTTTCCTCAACACAAGACACAACACATACACAACACCCTGTATACTCATCCTGATGTTCGGAAAAGAAGCCCAAAGAGAGGAAATAAGAAGCTTTTTGTTTAATTTTTAGGATTTCCCCCCTCCCTTTTTCTCCCCAGTTGTACTTGGCCAAATACCCCACTCTTCTGAGCCGTCCCGACCGCTGCTCCACCCCCTCTGCCGATCCGGGGAGGGCTGCAGACTACCACATGCCTCCTCCCATACATGTGGAGTCACCAGCCGCTTCTTTTCACCTGACAATCAGGAGTTTCGCCAGGGGGATGTAGCGCTTGCGAGGATCACGCTATTCCCCCCAGTCCCCCCCCCCGAACAGGTGCCCTGAGCGACCAGAGGAGGCGCTAGTGCAGCGACCAGGACACATACCCACATCCGGCTTCCCACCCACAGACACGGCCCATTGTGTATGTAGGGACGCCCGACCAAGCCAGAGGTAACAGGGGGATTCGAACCCCATGCTACCTCCGTAGGCAATGGAATATGGAATAGACCACTACGCTACCCGGACCCCCCCCCCTCCTCTCCGGGAAATAAGGAGTTTGTGTTGTATACACTTGAGTTGCAAATTCACATCAATGTCACAGAGTCTTGGCCCGCAGGTAAATCCAAATCTAGGTCACCTTTTTGGTGGTTTTCTTAACCAGCCATGTTGACACTCTCCCTGTCTGTACTGTCAGCACACTGGTGAGCACTTAAGGCGGGAATTAATAGCAATGTAAGGCTAAAATTACGAAGGGAAGAGGAGCGCACTGCTAGTCAGTTAACTGTAGTCTCAGAAGGACTCAAATGATCCGTTAGCATCGACATTAATAAGACACTCACATATATTTGCCGTTCCTTTAGGGATGGGGAGGTAGGAGCCCACACTCCAGGCCCGTCCGTGGTAGTGCCTCTTACAGCGGCCGCAGTCTGGTCCTGTGGTGTTGTGCTCGCACTCACAGCCCAGCTTCCCTTTGTCAAACACGCAGCTGTTGGCGTGCAGGTTACACTTGCATCTGAGAGGGGAGAGATGACAACAAAAGCAGCAGATGTGAACAGGCGTAAGTGTGGGCCCATTCAATCGATACCTCATGGCGGCAATGCACAACAAGCTCTACCCTTGCCAGGCATTAATTTATGCATTTTTGATTTTTTTTGATGGGAGTAAATTGAAATCCTGGTGGGTTATCTGACTTGGATCATGCCTCCACAGAGCTTCATTAAATACTGTCGTCTCAACACAAGAACATACAAACACACACAAAAAACAAGGGCTCATTTGTCGCTGCCCCTGTGGAGAGAACAGCGAGGCAGATAAAGTCACATTTACTGATCTGGGAGCAAAATGAAAGACGCTCTGACACCCCAAATTGAACAGCAAACAGAGAACTAATAGATGGAGGAGCTGTCCGGGCATGTCTCTTTCCAAACACGAGGCCTCGAGGCTGCTACGATGTGTGGTAGGGATCCCACAGACAAGAAACCCTTTTTGGTCAGTGGTGTGGTTTATTAGCCGGAGAGCTGTGGCAGACCTGACAAGATACTTCTGACAGGGGAAAGGAAAAGGGCTGACGGCTTTCGGGGCTCCACTACGCCCCTCTTTTTGACCGCATGAGAGAAGCACGTCCAGACCTGCAGGAGAACGCACCGGTTTGGGTAACAGAGGGAGGTTTGCTTATGAGGAAAGGTTGGAGAGGATGTATGGGCGCAGTCAAGACTGGGAAAGAAACACGTGACAGGATAAGTCTGCGTTTGTGGGTAGCATAGTGATCTATTCCATTGCCTACCAACACAGGGATCGCCGGTTTGAGTCCTCGTGTTACCTCCGGCTTTGTCGGGCATCCCTACAGACTCGCCGTGTCTGCGGGTGGGAGTCAGGATGTGGGTATGTGTCCTGGTCGCTGCATTAGCGCCTCCTCTGGTTGGTCGGGGTGCCTGTTTGGGGGGCTCCCACGCAATACGTCCCCCTGGTGAAACTCCTCACTGTCAGGTGAAAAGAAGTAGCTGGTGACTCCACATGTATCGGAGGAGGCATGTGGTAGTCTGCAGCCCTCCCCGGATCAGCAAAGGGGGTGAAGCAGTGACCAGGACAGCTCCAAAGAGTGGGGTAATTGGCCGGATACAATTGGGGAGAAAAGGGGGGGGCGGGGGAGTCTGCGTTTGTTTCATTAGATCTAGCAGTGTCACGTTCTATATTCGACATATAGAATCCCAGTTTTCCACTTAACTCTCAAAAAGGGTCAAAGGTTACAGCTGGTGACCTCACTCAGCTTGAAAATAAAAGAGTGGGGCCGCGTGGGCGAGGCTATTGAGTAGATCAGACACAGAAGCCTTCTCCTGGGGTTGGGCGGCTCGTGTTTCATACGGTGCCCGTGTTTGTTTTTACCACACGCTTCCGAGGGAAGACTCCTCCCGGCTGGGACCTAAGTGGAGAGGATCTGTTGTCACCATCTGAAGTGAACATGAGAAAGAGAAATTACTGGACTGGTCTGAAATACATCCATTCTAATTGACTTTCTGACCTTCGTGACATCTCACATTAAGGACAGATAACTGCTGGAGACAAAGGGGGGAAAAAGAACCTTTTCTAGAAGTGGGAAGTGCACTTGATGGTCAGTGGCGGGGGTTATCTCAGCTAAATTAACATATGAAGGTCAGACAAAACCTTATCTTCTGAGTGTGTGCCAAATGCCAACCTAAACGAAACATCTGTGCTGAAATAGCTACGATTTAAAATAATTTCTCATTTAAAGTCTTTGGCATGTGCTGTTGCAATGCTGCAAGAAACCCATTTGAAAGAGGGGGATTTGCAGAAATTAAAGCAAAGATGGGTTGGCCTCGTGTTTGGGGCCCCAGGCAGCAGTGCTTCACGGGCATTTTGAGTTCTAAAAAAGGTTTCTTTTAAATCAACAGCTAATTGCCGACAAGGAAGGGACATTTGTTGCAATTTCCGGACTTCTTGAGAATAAAAAATATACTCTCTCTCTCTCATCATCAGCCGCTTCTCCGGGGTCGGGTCGCGGTGGCAGCAAGCTAAGTAGGGAACACCAGACGTCCCTCTTCCCAGCAACGCTCCCCAGCTCCTCTTGGGGGGATCCCATGGCGTTCCCAGGCCAGAATGGACATGTAGTCCCTCCAGCGAGTTCTGGGTCTACCCTGGGGTCTCCTCCCCATTGGTCCTCCTGGACCAGTCTGCAATGCCGGAAGTGGGCACGCCCCAGTCCGTGCCTGCATTGCACCCTACCCCAATGCTCATCCCCGCCAGGTGGTGGGTCCACGGAGTGGTGGGCCCATATTGTTTTTCCGGGCTTGGACTGACTGGGCCCCATGGGCCAAGGCTCAGCCACCAGACGCTCGCTGGCGAGCTACCTTCCCAGGTCTGGCTCCAGGAGGGGGCCCCAGTTTCCCTTTTCTGGGCGAGGTGCTGTAGCTCTGCTTTTGTAACTTCATAAAAATATACTTTTATAAATAAATATAAGCAAAAATATAATATAGTATAATAATAACAATATAATAGAATAATAAGTAAAAATGTGCTCCTGTCCAGGTACACTGGTGATACTAATTTGCTTGGCAGGGAGTTCAACTAGGTTTGTGGTCCAGTAATAGACCGTTCTAACCATCCCCTTCCAACAGATGCTGCCCTATCTGCAGCTTTTGAGGAAATTCAGAAACTTTAGGTTTAACCGCAATATGGTGTTGTCTTAATCCAAGTTGTTATGAATATACTTTTTATTCTAAGGTCCATAATTCCTACTCCAGGATAGACTATTTGCTATTGTTAAATGTCTTAAATGAGAATATGATTAACGCTGAGATTCACAATATATTAACATCAGACCATGCTCCTATTTCTGTAGTATTTTCTCCTCCCTCCCTCCCTCCCTCCCTCTCTCTCTCTCTCTCTCTCTCTCTCTCTCTCTCTCTCTCTCTCTCTCTCTCTCTCTCTCTCACACACACACACACACACACACACACAGACATATATAGGATGTTCAACAATACCCTGTTAAGGGATGAGAAGTTTGGTTCATTGGTAAAAAACAAAATAGTAGACAGACTTCTTTACTGTAAATCTAAACTCTGTTTCTTCTGTCCAGATGGCATGGGAGGCTTTTAAAGTTACATGCAAAAGGTGCATCATTAGCTACTCTGCTGTAAAACAGAGACAAAGGTGTGAAATAAGAAATATTTTCATTATGGAATTAAAGACATTAGAAAAGCAGCATATGAAGGATCCTAATAATCTGGAGTTTAAAAAAAATCTATGTTACTCATTAGGACAGAGTTGCATGCATCTTTGAGTGAAGACAACATTTGCTTTGTATAATTTAAGGTGGAGATATTTTGAAAATGGTGATAAAGCTGGTAAAATGTTAGCTCTCAGACTAAAACAAATGGAGAGCAAACACCTGATTCCTGCCATTCACAGCTGCAAAGGGTCTATAATATGTGAACTAAGACAAATGAACTTGGCTTTTGGAGATTATTATTCAAACTTATATGATTCTATATTTAACTTTACCTTAAAGGGAGCCAATGATTTTTTTTCCATACTCTGTCTTTGCCTGTGTGGAATAACACTGATAAGGACTATTTGGAAAGGGCAGTCTCTGAGACAGACATTAAGTCTGCAATTAAAGTGCTCACTGCTGCTAAAGCAACAGTGGAGGATGGTTTTACTATTGAATTTTATAAATGTTCCCAAGACACACTGTCCCCCTTCCTAAATGTAGTGTGTAATGACATTATTGCTAATCAATCAATGCCCAGTTACCAAAACGAGGTAAAGACCACCCACAGATAAATAACTTCTGTCCTCTCAGTCTACTGAATAATAATTGTGAGATATTTGCACAGATGCCTGCAATACGCCTCGAAAAAGCAGTTCCTTCTTTAATTCACATAGATCAAGAGGGTTTCATTGCTGGCCGTCTTGCCTACAGTAACATGAGGACATTTTACATTCATGTTAAGAGCTACGTCACTTCAGCATCCAGCTGTAGCAGTATCAATGGATGCTGAAAAAGTCTTTGACCAGATAGAATGGTCTTATTTATTTCATACACAAACAAAATTCGGTTTTGGTCAGACTTGTCTACGTTGGATTAAGGATCTTTATCATAAACCAGTTGCATGTATCAAAATCAGTGATATGGTACTGTCCCCCTTTCAGCTTTTCAGGTCTACCAAGGCAGGGTTGTCCAGCTCTGCCATTTAATTTCACACTAGCACTTGAACCTTTAGCCTGTGCCATCAGAGCCAATCCAAACATATCCGGTATCAGCCATTTTGGGTATGATTTTTTTTAATCCCCCCCCCTTTTTTCTCCCCAGTTGTATTCGGCCAATTACCCCACTCTTCCGAGCTGTCCCCGGTTGCTGCTCCACCCCCTCTTGTCGATCCCGGGAGGGCTGCAGACTCCCACATGTCTCCTCCAATACACGTGGAGTCGCCATCCGCGTCTTTTCACCTGACATTGAGGAGTTTCGCCAGGGGGACGTAGCGCGTGAAAGGATCACGCTATTCCCCCCATCCCCCCGAACAGGCGCCCCGACCAACCAAAGGAGGCGCTAGTGCAGCGACCAGGACGTCACCACTCTGAATGTCCGCCTTAAAGGAGCAGCAGCCCCTGGTGAATCTACCCTCATTTGTGTATCTCCACAATATATCATATATATATTTTTTTTTTGTTTTTTGCGTACGGTCTTTTGGCGCCCCCGCTGATGCGGCGCCTGTGTGCATTGCACCCTCTGCACCCCTCCTCGTTGCGCCGAAATGTAATAACAATATTGATAATTCCTTGATCCTCCATTCATGTGAGGTAGCTAAAGAACTTCACAGATGCCTTAGTATTGTTGCCCTATCTTTCCCCTCATGTCCTATTTGGATGAGCCTCTTATTTACTGCTGGAGAGAAACCTATTGAGAAGAAACCCACTTTATTTTGTCATTGTATACTTTACAATGAACTTTGTTCGCTGCATTTAAGCCATCCTATTGTATAGGAGCAGTTGGCAGCTGCAGCACCCGGGGACCAACTCCAGTTCCTCTTTCCACTGCCTTGCTCAGGGGCACAGGCAGGAGTATTAACCCTAACATGCATGTCTTTTTGATGGTGGGGGGAAACCGGAGCACCCGGAGGAAACCCACGCAAACACGGGGAGAACATGCAAACTCCACACAGAAAGGACCTGCGGCGGCCTGGGGTCCGAACCCAGGACCTTCTTGCTGTGAGGCAACAGTGCTGACCACCGGGCCACTGTGCCGCCCAACAAAGTATGGCAGCAAAATATTATTATTGCACTTACTCGATTGATAGCTGATGGAAAATTGTTGATTACAATGAACTGAAAAGGCAACACAAATTGAATGACTCAATTTTTTTCAGTATAAATCATATTAAAGAATCATATGACTAGGCCATTATCCCAAGTCATAAAGATTCGGTGGATAAGAAATTGTTGGAAGAGGCTTCCAGGTAGCGTAGCGGTCTATTCCGTTACCTACCAACATGGGGATCGCCGGTTCGAAACCCCGTGCTACCTCCGGCTTGGACGGGCGTCCCTACAGACACAAGCCGGATGTGGGTATGTGTCCTGGTCGCTGCACTAGCGCCTCCTCTGGCCGGTCGGGGCGCTTGTTCGGGGAGGGGGAACTTGGGGGAATAGCGTGATCCTCCCACGCGCTAAATCCCTCTGGCGAAACTTCTCACTGTCAGGTGAAAAGAAGCGCCTGGTGACTCCACATGTATGGGAGGAGGCATGTGGTAGTCTGCAGTCCTCCCCGGATCGGCAGAGGGGGTGGAGCAGCGACCGGGACGGCTCGGAAAATACAAGTACAATTCGGGAGAAAAAGAGTGGGGGGGGGGGGGGGGGGAGCCGAAAAAAAAGAACTTGTTGGAAGCAGTCAATGGTAAAAGGAACAGTTTCTAAATTGTAAAACTTATTATCCCGCACCACTTATAACTGCTGTGCAACCATTAAGCCACAGTGGGAGAAAAACCTGGAGGTATGTCTCACCACAGAGCAAAGGGGAAAGAGTTTGCGACATTCAAATTATTAATTAAATTGTGTGGGGTTACAAAGTTATCCAGTTAAGTTTTACTTAGGTCACATAATAACCCCACAAAGATGAGAGAAAATTAATTGAAATGTTTTGGATGAATATGCTGGCATGGCTGTGGTGAGATAAGTACACCGATGAGTGCATCAACTGTGGCACTGCCCAACAGTAACACAATTTTCAGTTGATGTTACGAATTTGTTAAATTCTATTTTATGTGTAAATATTCCAGTATGCCCTACAGCGTGTTTAGTGGGCAGGAAGGGAATCAGTTCCCAAAGGATGCAGCGGCTGATTGGACTAGTACAGGGGTCGCTAACCATGTGCCATGGAGAGAGTCATGTGTATGCAGGTTTTCATTCCAGCCGGACTCCACACCAGGTGATTTCACTGATACATTCTTCCTCTTTGGTTGAAGGGTTGCTAATCACCTGGTGTGGAGTCCGGCTGGAATGAAAACCTGCATACTCATGGCTCTCCGTGGCACACGGTTAGCCACCGCTGGACTAGCATGTCTCTCAGTGAAGAGGACAATACTGATCCACTGTAAAGTGAGGAAATCCAACTGTTTATGTTTGGAGAACTGGCTCAAGGAATATCTGGACCTGATCTCGATGGAACAAGCGACCACGACTCTTCAAAAATTCGCCAATGGACTTGAAGGTCCTTGGACTTCAATAAGGCCATTCCTGAACTCAACACATCTCATCTAGCTATGCATTCTTGTGGAGGTTTGTTCATACAGGTGGTTGCTCTCTAAAATGTCCAACCTAAGCTGAAATAACATTAAAATGATGTTTGTGTTGAAATGACATGGAATCGGTATTTATGCGCGACTGTTGTCAGTTGGTGATAAAAATGAATCTGTTGGTTGAAACCAGGTTTGCTCTGCACTCTCTCTCTCTGCCCTGAGGTATTTTTGGGGTGGTGGATCTGGCACTTGACTCACTGCGGAGTCCCCAGGCTAGTGCCCCTTCTCGTTACCAGCCTGCTCGTTACCCCGCCCCCACTCTTGATACGTCATCAAGATGGCGCCGCGGGCGGTACGCTGGGCTCGGCGCTCTCCTGTACTTTTTCTGTTTTTGTTTATTTGTTTAGTCTCCGGCGACCTTTGTCCACTGGACAAACGGAACAGACTTTCTTTTTGTTTTACCGGCTTTAATTGAACGTTTTAACGGAAGTCTTGCCGAGGTCCTGATCGGTACAGCCCTGTGTGCGGTCTACGAGGAAGACGCCGAGGGGGGAAGCGAGCCGGAGCGCTTCTCACACTGCGACGGCGGGGATTTAGAACCGCCCTCCCGTCAGTCCACCTGGCGAACGTCCCCTGTCTGGCCAACAAGGTGGACGAACTGCTAGTCCTAAACAGTAAAAACTCAAGACTTTTCCAGATCTGCCGCCCGGTGCCTCGCTGAAACCTGGCGGGAAAACAAGAACGGGGTGGCGGCATCAGATGCTTCTGCATAAACGAAGGTTGGTGTACGGATGTCCCAGTGCTGAGGACATCATGCAGCCCTCACTTAGAGACCTTTTTAATTGACTGTAAACCATTTTATTCACTGTGGGGATTTTTATCATTTATTCTGGTCGGTGTCTATATCCCACCCCAGGCCTGTGTTAAAGAGAAGTAAAATAAACTTTATTATTGTTATTAAAACAAACACCTGGCTGAAAAAAAAATACAAACATGGAGCGCAAATATCCAGACTCCCCACTCATTATCTTTGGGGATTTTAACAGAGCAAACCTCAGTCACGAACTGCCAAAACATAGACAGCATGTTAAGTGTCCCACCAGAGACCAAAGCACTGGGGATCACTGCTACACAATATTCAGTGACGCCTATCGCTCTGTCTCCCTTGCAGCCCTGGGCCTCTCTGATCACTGTCTGAGTCATCTTATCCCAACCTACAGGCAGAAACTAAAATCTGCAAAGCCCGTGTTAAAACTGCGAGGAAATGGACCAATGAGTCGACTGCACTGACTGGCGTGGTTTTGAGGCTCCATCTACAGACCTGGACGAACTTACGGACACTGTGGCATCTTACAGCAGCTTTTGTGAGGATATGTGTGTGCCCACCAAAACCTTCTGTACCTTTAACAGCAATCAGCCCTAGTTCACAGCTAAACTCAAGCAGCTTTGTCAGGCCAAAGAGAAAGCCTAGGGGCGTCCGGGTAGCGTAGAGATCTATTTCGTTGCGTACCAACATGGAGATCGCCAGTTTGAATCCCCGTGTTACCTCCGGCTTGGTCGGGCGTCCCTACAGACACAATTGGCTGTGCCTGCGAGTGGGAAGCCGGATGTGGATGTGTCCTGGTTGCTGCACTAGCGCCTTCTCTGGTTGGTCGGGGCGCCTGTTCAGGGGGGAGGGGGAACTGGGGGAACAGCGTGATCTGCCACGTGTTACGTCCCCCTGGCGAAACTCCTCACTGTCAGGTGAAAAGAAGCAGCTGATGACTCCACATGTATGGGAGGAGGCATGTGGGGATGGAGCAGAGACCGGGACGGCTCGGAAGAGTGGGGTAATTATTGGCCGGATACACTTGGGGAGAAAAAGAGGGGGGCCTACTGGAGAAGCCTACTGGAGTGGAGCTAGGATCTGGTACAACAAGCCAGAAATACACTCACAAAGGAGATCAGAGTGGCAAAAAGGTGCTACTCTAAAAAGCTGAAAGCAGGTTTTCTGCCAACGACCCCTCTTCAGTCTGGAGCGGTTTGAAAGACATTACCAACTACAGGAGACCATCCCCCCACACTGCAGGGAACCATCAAGGGGCTGATGACCTAAATGGGTTTTACTGCAGATTTGAAAAGCAAACTTTTACACCCCTCCCCGTCTCCGACTATAATACACAACCAACTGCACTCCCTGCCAGCAACTCCCCACTGAATCCCCACCTGCACTCAAGATCTGTGTTGAGGACATGTGCCAGCTCTTCCAGAGACAGAAGACCGGGAAGGCACCACGCCCGGAGGGCGTGTCACCCTCCTGTCTTAAAGTCTGCGCTGACCAGCTGGCCCCCATTTTCACAGGATCTTCAACAGATCACAGGAGCTATGTGAAGTCCCCTCCTATTTCAAGAGCTCCACTATTATCCTGGTCTCCAAGAAACCCCGTATCACAGGATTAAATGACTACAGGTCAATTACCCTAACGTCTGTGGTCATGAAATCCCTCAAGAGACTGGTGTTGGCCCACCTGAAGGAAATCACAGGCCTCCTGCTCGACCCCTTGCAGTTTGCCTACTGAGCAAACAAATCAGTGGATGATGCAGTCAACATGGGATTGTTCTACATCTTCCAACACCTTGACTCCCCAGGGACTTCAGCTCAGCGTTCAACACCATCATCCCAGATAATCTTAGCTCCAAACTCACCCAGCTCACTGTACCAGCCCCCATCTGCCAGTGCATTAAAAACTTCCAAACAGACAGGAGGCAGCTGGTGAGGCTGAGGAAAATCACATCCAGCACCCGGACAATCAGTACCGCTGCCCCCCAGGGATGTGTGCTCTCTACTCTACTCTTCTCCCTCTACACGAATGACTACACCTCAGGCGATCCATCAGTTAAACTCCTGAAGTTTGCGGTCGACACAACCATCATTGGCCTTATCCACGATGGTGATGAGTCTGCATATAGACGGGAGGTTGATCAGCTTGCCCTCTGGTGCAGCCATAACAACCTGGAGCTGAACACGGTCAAAACAGTGGAGATGACTGGACTTCAAGAGGAGCCCCCCAACACTGCCCCCCCTTCCACCATACTCAACAGCACGGTGTCTGCAGCGAAAACCTACAGATTTCTGGGTTCCACAATCTCCCAGGACCTAAGGTGGGCATCCAACATATTTGCTTATATATAATACAATACAATGCAATACAATACAAACAACCTTATTAATCCATCTAGGGGCAATTTGTTTGGAGAAGGTTGTGACACAAAACACAGTAACATGCAAACAAACAAATAAAACAAACAAGAAATAATAACACCCGAGGGAGCTAAATGTGGAATGAAATCTATAAAAGTACACAATAAGATAAACTTGATAAAAACAATAAAACAGTCTGATAAAAAACACTATGGAGCATTTAGTAATTGAGTTGCAGCAGGTATGAATGATTTAGAATAACGGTTAGTTTTGCAAGCAGGTAAAACATAACGACGCCCTGACGGCAACAGAGAAAATTCACTTGCTAGAACATGTCCAGAAGAAGCCAAAATACTTGTTGCTTTCTTGAGGATTCATTGGTTGCAGATATATTTGCGTGTATATATATATATATATATATATATATACACACACACACACACACACACACACACACACACACACACACACACACACACACACACACACACACATACACACACACACATATATATAGCCATCCATCCATTATCCAAACTGCTTATCATGCTCCGGGTAGTGGGGATGCTGGAGCCTATCCCAGCAGTCATTGGACGGCAGGCCGCAGAGACACCCTGGACAGGTTGCCAGGCCATCACAGGGCCATATATATATATATATAAACGTCTTTAAAAGAAACACTCAATGGTAGGAAGACTGCTCAACAAACGAGGAGCAAAATAATCCAGTGATTCAAGTAAATTCTTTGAGACAGTACAAGCCTGTTTCATGCATAAGCAATCATCCTTATCCTTAGATCCTTAGATTATTGCTTATCCTTAGATGATTATATAAACTTTGTTAAAAGAAACACTCAATGGTAGGGAACGTGCTCAACAAATAAGGAGCAAAATAATCCAGTTAGTCAAGTAAATTGTATTGTATGAGGCTTGTACTGTCTCATGAATTTATAGCAGTCCATCAGGTCCAGGTTCTCGGCTCTTGTCCATGAATGTCTTGTTCTAGTAGTCCATTTCTCCTCAGGTTGTCCTGGTTCCCCAACACCTGATGCAGACCTTGTTAACTTGGGTGATGTCCGAGCCAGTATGACTGTATTCATCTTAGCCTCACTCATGTCTGAGGTAGTTGACTTGTGTACCATTAGGAGTCGAAGCCATGGACGTTTCCTGGAGACTCATCCCAGCTGGGATTTGAACCCTTGACCTCCAGCGGGAAAGCCAGCATTCTTAGCTACTGAGGTATCCAGCTGCTTAGGTCTATCCAGGTGACCCAAGATGCAGGCTGTGCAAAGATGACCCTGAGACAGTCCAGCACTTAGTAGCTGGGTGTAAAATGCTAGCTGGGAAAGCGTACACTGAAAGGCATAATCAAGTGGCTGGGATAGTGTACAGGAACATCTGTACTGAATACAGACTAGAAGTCCACAAGTCCAAATGGGAGACACCGCCCAAGGTGGTTGAGAATGGCAGAGCTAAGATCCTCTGGGACTTCAACTTCCTGACTGACAAGCAGGTGCTGGCTAACCAACCAGACATTGTAGTGGTCGACAAGGAACAGAAGACAGCACTAGTGAATGATGTAGCAATCCCCAGTGACGGAGACATCAGGAAGAAAGAGCATGAAAAGCCAGAGAAATACTAAGGGCTGAAGGAAGAAGTAGAGTGGATGTGGACGGTGAAATCCACAGTAGTCCCAGTGGTAATTGGAACACTAGGGGCTCTGTGTGCAGAACCCTCAAACTCCCAGGCCACTGGTAGAGGACCCGAAGAAAGAAAGACACACACCATCTGAAAAAGGGTGCGAGAGAGATTTATATAGTGGACAGTGTTCCGTGGGACATCCAAACACTTGGATATTGTTTTGTATCCCATTTCTGCCTTCTGCGTTTTAATCACTTTGTCTCTTACTTCAGTATTATGCTCCTTTGTCTTCTTTTTCTGATGGAGTTCACACCCAGCTAATGAACTGTACACAAAGTGCTTTTTATACCCATAAACCAGACTGTTACTTTAATATCTTACAGGGGCACACTAATGATGTCCAATTATATTAACCTGAGTTTGTTTTAGGAATTATTTGTCTTTTGTGTTAACTTGGAGCTTTCAGAGCACAAGGTGTTAAATACTTATGCAAGCACTATATTTTAGTTTTTAATTTATGAATAAAAAGTAAGCGAAATATGACGTATTTTGGCTTTGGGAACATGCTGTTAGAGCATATGGGTTCACAAAAATTGTTCAGGAACAGATGTTATTAGTGATGACTGTCAAGGGGGTTGAATACTTTTGCATGGCACTGTATTATGTATATACACATACACACACACACACACACACACACACACACACGCACACATATATATATAAATTATTCATACACAAGCATATTGGCATTTCCACTGTCCACTGTAGTGTTAATGTGTATTGGTATTTCCACTTTTCAAAGTTAGCACAAAAATAGTAGCTTGATGGAAATACAGGCACTAGCATGGCTACGCTCACCCACCTTCTTTTCCTTTGATATTTTAGCCAGTTTCTATATAGTATGTGTACCTCAGAATCTATTTTATTGCCCGTTCAGTTCTCACAAGGGACCAGTACCACAGAGACTGTGCACTGGTGAAAGTCTGACTAGGGCTTATGTATTTTTGAAGTCAGAGAAGAGGTTTACTAACAGGCTCCAAGAACCTGGGGATCACATAACTTACTCAATACTCAAATGACCTTGTAAACTTTCAGTCCAAGTAGGAAAAAAAAATATTACAGCAAAAACCCAACTATATTGCAGGAAAGTGATTTGAAGACCATAGCTGTCAGCTTAATCAAGTTCAAAACAAACAGCCCTCACAAGTCATCCTCCCTTCACAGGTTAAGTCTTGTTTTCTAATGTTAGCCGTCATTGTGAAGTGGATTGAAAACCTGGCCAGATTCACATCAAATAAATGCTAGAGTGGTTCTCAGCAAATTCCCCACTGTCCTTAACTTTTTAATCAATTAAACTCCCCGCTCTATAAAATTAATGACTAGCTGTAGCTCCTCTGCCGTGCAGACAGCAGCATCTCCCAGAAGTCAAGAGCAATGAGATTTGACCTTCCACTTAATTAAAAACCAGCAAAATCTGGATCATCAGGCCCAACCCAGTATGAGCCAGAGCACTGATAGAGTAGAGGATATGGACACAGGAGAATTCTGGGATGCGATGCTTTTGCCGCTGGCATTGTCATATTGAAATCAGAGAGTTCCTCTGTCCCTGGTCACAAGTGCAAAGAGGTCCCTGTACATTCAGCCTTTTGAACTGGCACCATTACAAAGACACGTTTCATGAAGTTTTAATGACCTTTTATCCTGTGCTCAGCCCGCAAGCAATTGGCATTATCCATTATCCAAACAAGTGACCCTCCCTGAAGAACTAAAGAGATCATCTGCACCCCTCTGTCCTTCCGTGCACTGCTTCCTCTTCATCAAAGGGTATAAATGTTATGCTTGAGGACGATATAACCTGAATATCGTGTGTGTGTGTGTGTGTGTGTATGTGTGTGTGTGTGGGGGGGTCACTAGTAAACTCTACCTTATATCACACCGGTCTAAATGGGTGTGTCATCGGATTACCGGTGTTGTTGGTTACCTCTAATGTCCTTCTTTGTGACTCCCTAAAATACAAGGCTAACAGAGTTTGTATCTTTATGCTTGCTCTACGATCCAGGTGAGGAAATCACAGAAAGGTGAACTGGTTCATCTGGACACAGCATTTGTTGAGAGAAACGTTTCGTCACTCATCTAAGTGATCTCTTCGGTCTCACCTGACTGCAGGTACCCCCATCCCTTATAAACAATACAGCTACACAACGACCGAAACCAACGATAGGCTTCATATGCAAATTACCGTGACCATTAACTAGAGTTTCAATCAGTAGTTGCAATCACAGCATTGTCAAATGGTGACAGATGTACTCTTAAGCCCCCCCCCCCCCCCGGTTCAGGGACGGTCAGTTCCTCTTCACGTAGGGCTTGTAACATCAGCATAGCTGTCTACAAATAGTGCCTTTTGTGGAACTTTGTACATGTAATGTGTTTCAGTATCAGTTGTTTGTTGGCCCTGTGGTGGCCTGGCGGCTTGTCCAAGGTGTCTCCCCCCTGCCGCCCAGTGACCGCTGGGATAGGCTCCAGCATCCCCGCGACCCTGAACAGGATACGCGGTTTGGATAATGGATGGATGGATGGATGGATGGATGGATGTAGATATGCTGTGAATTCTGCCAAGATAAAAGTTGTGTGTATTTACTGTTTTGAATAGATACTCTACTTCTGGTACTAATCTTGATTCTGAAACACTCAGTTATGGTCTACATTTCGCGCATTAAAGTTAGCATACCATATTGCTTCTTCTCTGCAAACTACAGCAAGTCGTAGACAGGTCCGTTTGAAAGAAATCCAGTCAACAGTGGCGTAAGGTGAGGCAAAGGGCCGATCTCCTCTTGACAGCCTGAAGGAGACAGCTGCAGCGCTCAGTGTCTTTCTCCTCTGGCTCCTCCTGCTTTGACCTTGGCTTCTCTGAGCTTCTTGCCGCCGCGTTGACAGGCTGGCTATGTGTAACCCGGCTTTTCTTCTTCGTGACAGCTTCTACTCCCTGAGTCAAGATGAGCTCGTCTCTTAAGAAAGGAGCGTAGAACTTTTACAAAAGGGGTGAAAGACAACACAGCTCCTCACAATGCCTGGTTGTGTGGAGGAGCTGTGAGAGGCCGTGAGAGGCAGGTCTTTGCTCCCTGCTCATATCAGTGTGGAATATGACACCATGGAGTACACAGTATAACACAAGAGCAAGAAACCCTTAAAACCCTGATGAGAGCTTTTTAAAAGAGCAATACACGGAGAATATGTAGACCACACTCTACTGCTTGTCATGGCCTCATAAGGGGTCCCAAAGGGTCCACAAGGTTTTTGTTTTGTTTTTTTGCTGCAGAAGATTCTTGGCGCTCTTGAAACGCTAATGTATTAATAAACACCCTATGGGAGCATTAAATGCAATGTGCACATTCTGTTTATCTGTGTACATGTTATTAATCTGTCCTGCAACTGTCCAGATCAGCTGGATGTATGGGCTCGGTCTGCCATGGTGGATTTGAAAAATGCACTCATAGCCAAAAGAGTTTAGCCACTGGTTGAGCTGTTAATCAGGGCATCTTTTAGTAGATTAAAAAAAAAAACTATGAGATTTTCATAAATGGAGTTACAGCAGATTAATGGCAGCCGCGGTCACATTTACAGTAATCAAGCCTGTTAGTGTGTTTTAAATAAACCAGGACATGTTTACCCGAGAGTAATCACCTCTGTCACTGTTCAGCCCGCGTCCCTGTGGTGACGGGTGGAATATTAAGCAATGTGTCACAACTAAATTTGGTTGTATTACCTCTGCGGCGTAAACACAGAGACTACATAACAGCGAATGTAATGTCATTAAAAATAATTGCTGGGTTCAGCTGAGGCCGTGGGGATGAAGGCCTAAATGAGGTTGGAAGACTACAGGACTGATTAAGAAAGACAGAGTCCATTTTAAACACAGCGTCAAACCATTTTAACCAGGACAGGGGTCGAGTTGGAATATATACTATATATACATATACATATATATATATATATATCCATCCATCCATTATCCAAACTGCTTATCCTGCTCTCAGGGCCACGGGAATGCTGGAGCCTATCCCAGCAGTAATTGGGTGGTAGGTGGGGAGACACCCTGGACAGGCTGCCAGGCCATCACAGGGTGGACACTCACACACACATTCACATCGAGGGACAATTTTCAGTATGGCCGATTCACCTGACCTACATGTCTTTGGACTGTGGGAGGAAACCGGAGCACCCGGAGGAAACCCACGCAGACACGGGGAGAACATGCAAACTCCACACAGAGGACGACCCCCAAGGTTGGACTACCCCAGGGCTCGAACCCAGGACCTTCTTGCTGTGAGGCGACCGCACTAACCACTGCGCCACTGTGTCGCCTATATACATAAAAACTTTGTTAAAAGAAACACGTAATGGTAGGAAAGTGCTCAACAAATAAGGGGCAAAATAATCCAGTGATTCAAGTATAAATTCTTTATGAGACAGTAAACAGGCTTGTACTGTCTAATAAAGAATTTACTTGAATCACTGGATTATTTTGCTCATTTGTTGAGCACTTTCCTACCGTTAGGTGTTTCTTTTAATAAAGTTTATATATATATATATATATATATATATATATATATATATACATACACACAGACACATAAGACAAAATAAAAATAGATGAAATAAGGTGCAATCATTTAGAAACAGTGGGAAAATGGCAAGTACTCTATTTATAAAATGTTAAATGAGAATTTTTAAATGAGTTATTTACAGAATGAGAAGTTGCAGAATAAGCGTTATTTACAGGCTGTTGTGGGCTTTATGCAGCGTCTATGAACAGAGGGTACAGTGGGGCAGAAAGATGTATTGCACTGTGTTTGTGCATGTGCACAAAGAGAGTTTATTTTAGCGAGGCTGTCAGCAGAGGCCGTCGTGATGAAGGCCTAAATGAGGTTGGAAGAACACCGGACTGATAAAGAAAGACAGAGTTCATTTTAATCACAACATCAAACCACTTTTAACAAAGACATTCCTCAGTGGTCGAGTTGGGATTCAACCCCCCCCCCCCAAACGTTGGCTAGCTTTGACTCTGCCCAAATGTCCTTGAGTAAGATGGCGAATCCTTTTAACCTGCTGGATTGCTATTCTGAAGCTAACAACACACTCTTACCAGTAGCTAGTCTCACAAGTGTTTCTTGCCTCTGTTTGGTCTGCCTTCAACCAGCCAAGCCCCAGTATCATCTTATCACACGCTGCCAATACCTGAGTTGTGTTATTGGCAGAATACACAGTGAGAGAACCCTGCCCTGATGTCTTTCACTGATCGTCCATTGCTTTGTTGGAGTTTACAATATTGTGTCTGTGATGTATGTGTCACTGTACTGACTCAACTAGGGCAGAGGATACCAGTTACACATTATGACGAGGCGAACACGTTGGTTTTACCAGTGAACGTTTTCAGTTCATGCGATCTTAACTCCAACGAGGGGGAGTCAGTAAAACAAGTGCATTATTAATATTATTGTTTCAGCCATCGTGCAGTACAAGAAGGTAGAGAGAGGCTTTTTCAGCTGATGATACATTTGACATGTATAAGATGAACCGAAACGGTTGGAACTGGGTATTTGAAGAGTAGAGGATCCTGAAATGACATAAAATTTGAAGTAACAGATGTTGTTATTAAATAAGTGTTGCAATTAAAAATCATTAATTTCGAATAACTTTATTTACAAACACTTTTAGTATGGATTCTTTCCATTAAAATAAGTAAAGTTTATTTCCTAAAAATGGATAGGCTTGAATGCAACCCCCTTCATTTCTTTTCCACTGCACCGAGGACCTAACCTGTGTTCGCTGCCTTGATCGATAGCACAAAAAAATCCATCTCTTTCTGCTCTATACCTTATCACCTATTCCCTTCAACGGGACCAGAAGATCTGCACACCTCTTACCTGTAATACACGTGCATGAGCTATGAATCCATAACTGAGAGTCCCTTACAACTCTCTTCAAAAAGATGCTGTGGGAGCCTTGCATGCTCGGACCACTGATGGTTTCGGCAGATGTGGGAAGATGAAGGCTGTGACGGGCTAACTTTGGCCTTGCTGAAACTTTAGATCAATGCTGAGATGCTGGCTCCACAGCCTACAGTGACCGCTCCTGCAACACCTTATGGGAAGCTGTTTGATGTCTTTCACATGAGAAGACAGAGTGATAAATCTAAACTACAGACCCGCTGAAACGGGGACATTTTTCATCAGAAGGCCGAGAGAGTTTTGTTTACTAAGACGTGTGACCCATGAGGTCGACAAGTGTCATGTTGGGTTCTTACTACCATTACATGCAATCTGTTTGCTTTAAAGATTGTGATTTGAAATGAGATAGCCATCATTAAAAAAAAAAAGTCATAGTTCATCTTTCACTATGATCGATACCACAAAATTACATTATGGTACTCTTTATGGGCCAGAAAATAGGTAATGTACTGTAGTGAAAAAAATGACGCTTGGATTCAATGAGCATTGAAGCATTGAGCGCTACTATGATCTGAAAAAATAAATATTCACGCTAAACATCGAATTGCCATGAAGTAATTTGATTCATTTACAGTAAAATAAACAATTCAAGCTTGTGACACAGCTTTCATTCCAAATGTGTGACACCGTTACCTCCAACGATCTATTCTGAGATGCCAATGTCAAGTGTTAGGACAAGGTCGATATACTGTGTGTGCAAGAGACCAGGTGGAAGGGGAGAAAGGCCAAGAGCATTGGAGGTGGGTTCAAACTCTTCTACCATGGTGCGGATAGAAGAAGAAATGGGGTAGGGGTAATTCTGAAGGAAGAGTATGTTATGAAGATTGAAATCGAAGGTGTGATGATGAATGTTATCAGCACATATGCCCCACAAGTTGGGTGTGAGATGGAAAAGAAAGAAGAATTCTGGAGTGAGTTGGATGAAGTGGTGGAGATGGTAACCAAGAAAGAGAGAGTGCTAATTGGAGCGGACTTCAGTAGGCATGTTGGTGAAGGGAACAGAGGTGATGAGGAGGTGATGGGTAGGTATGATGCCAAAGAAAGGAATGTGGAGGGACAGATGGTGGTGAATTTTGGAAAAAGGATAGAAATGGCTGTGGTGAATACATATTTCAAGAAGAGGGAGGAACACAGAGTGACATATAAGAGTGGAGGAAAGTACACACAGGTGGACTATATCTTATGCAGGAGGCGCGATCTGAAAGGGATTGGAGACCGCAAGGTGGGTGACGGGAGAACGCATCTAGGCAGCATCGGATGGTGGTGTGTTGGATGACTTTGTTGATCAAGAAGTGGAAGAGAGTGAAGGCAGAGCCAAAGATCAAATGGTGAAAGTTGAAGAAGGAAGGCTGTTGTGTGGAGTTCAGGGAGGAGTTAAGACAGGCACTGGGTGGTAGTAAAGAGTTGCAGGATGGCTGAACAACTAGTGAGGGGGACAGCTAGGAAGGTACTTGGTGTGTCATCAGGACAGAGGGCGGAAGACAAGGAGACTTGGTGGTGGAATGAGGAAGTATAGCAAATTGTACAGAGGAAGAGGTTGGCAATGACGAAGTGGGATAGTCAGAGAGATAACCAAACCAGACAGGAGTACAAGGAGATGCAGCATAAAGCGAAGAGATACTAGGTGGCAAAGGCAAAGGAAAAGACGTATGGTGAGTTGTATGAGAGTTTGGACACTACGGAAGGAGAAAAGGACTTGTACTGATTGGCTGGACAGAGGGACCGAGCTGGGAAGGATGTGCAGCAGGTCAGGGTGATGAAGGATAGAGATGGAAATGGGCTGAAAAGTGAGGAGGATGTGTTGAGAAGGTGAACGCAGTACTTTGGGGGGCTGATGAATGAAGAAAATGAGAGAGAGAGAAGGTTGGATGATGTAGGGATAGTGAATCAGGAAGTGCGGTGGATTAGCAAGGAGGAAGTGAGGGCAGCTATGAAGAGGATGAAGAGTGGAAAGGCGGTTGGTGTAGATGACATACCTGTGGAGGCATGGAGATGCTTAGGAGAGATGGCAGTGGAGTTTATAACTAGATTGTTTAACACAATCTTGGAAAGTGAGAGGATGCCTGAGGAGTGGAGAAGAAGCAAACTGGTACCGATTTTCAAGAATAAGGGTGATGTGCAGAGCTGTAGCAAATACAGAGGTATAAAGTTGGTCAGCCACCGCATGAAGATATGGGAAAGAGTAGAGGAAGCTAGGTTAAGAGGAGAGGTGACGATTAGTGAGCAGCAGTATGGTTTCATGCCACGAAAGAGCACTACAGATGTAATGTTTGCTTTGAGAATGTTGATGAGAAGTATAGAGAAGGCCAGAAGAAGTTACATTGTGTCTTTGTGCATTTAGAGAAAGCACACGACAGGGTCCCAAAAGAGTCAAGTCAATCCAATTTTATTTGTATAGCCCAATATCACAAATTACAAATTTGCCTCAAGGGGCTTTACAGCAACACAACGTCCTGTCCTTAGACCCTCGCATTAGAGAGGAGGTGTGGTATTGTACGAGGAAATTGGGAGTGGCATAGAAGTATGTAAGAGTGGTGCAGGGTATGTATGAGAGCTGGGTGACAGTGGTGAGGTGTGCGGTTGGAATGACAGATGGGTTCAAGGTGGAGGTGGGATTACATCAAGGATCGGCTCTGAGCCGTTTCTTGTTTGTAATGGTGATGGACAGGTTGACGGACGAGATCAGGCAGGAGTCTCCGTGGACTATGATGTTCGCAGATGACATTGTGATCTGTAGTGAGAGTAGGGTGCAGGTTGAGGAGAGCCTGGAGACGTGGCGGTATTTACAGGAGAGAAGAGGAATGAAAGTGAGTAGGAGCAAGACGGAATACCTATGTGTGAACAAGAGGGAGGACAGTGGAATGGTGAGGATGCAAGCAGTAGAGGTGACAAAGGTGGATGAGTTTAAATACTTGGGGTCAACTGTTCAAAGTAACGGGGAGAGTGGGAGAGAGGTGAAGAAGAGAGTGCAGACAAGGTGGAGTGGGCGGAGAAGAGTGTCAGGAGTGATTTGTGACAGAAGGGTACCAGCAAGAGTTAAAGGGAAGGTTTACAAGATGGTTGTGAGACCAGCTATATTGTACTGTTTGGAGACAGCGGCACTGACAAAAAGACAGAAGGCGGAGCTGGAGTTGGCAGAGTTGAAGATGCTAAGAGTTTTGTTGGGGGTGATGAAGAAGGACAGGATTAGGGACGAGGATATCAGAGGGACAGCTCAGGTTGGACGGTTTGGGGACAAAGCAAGAGAGGCAAGATTGAGATGGCTTGGACATGTGTGGAGGAGAGATGCTGGGTATATTGGGAGAAGGATGCTGAATATGGAGCTGCCAGGGAAGAGGAAAAGAGGAAGGCCAAAAAGGAGGTTTATGGATGTGGTGAGGGGGGACATGCAGGTGGCTGGCATGACAGAGGAAGATGCAAAAAAGTGGAGATACTGTTTGGGCATCAGCATACTCTAGTGGCCAGCAGCACTATTAAAGAGGAGCAGTTGACGCAGCGGACATGTTCAGTTAAAACCGCTGTAACTTGTGGTCACAAAATGACCCCAGTGATAGGCTACGTGTTACTATTCAATCCATGCTGAAGTCTGTGCCAGCGGAAAAATGTGCTGGAATAGACGTATGTTACTTTCCACTGCAAAACCCTTTGAATACATTCAGAATCACCTGTCAGAAATAAAAGACTATGTCATTACCAGCATGGACTAGGGTGCTAAATCTGGTGGGCTATGTCCTGTAATTACATTAACCCCCTCAACTGTAACTGACTGTCGTATATACTGCACATATGTAGTCACCCCCCGGTCCCAGTGGATAAGTCCAGGGCTGAATTTTTTTCCCAGTACACCCATTTCCCGCTAAGACTGATTAATTTTAGTCTTGAAATTGTATTTTAATAGCAGAGTTTTAACATTGGAGTCTATGGCACGTGTCTAATCGCCCTCATGATGTCAGTTAAACAAATACAGCGGCGAGGTGAATAAAGCGAATTATTTTTGGTTCATCCAGTGTCCCCCCCAGTTCTCCTGTGCTGAGATCAGCAGTGAGTGATTTGCTGATTTGTGAAATACGATACGATCGACGTCTCATACACTTTCAACACTCATACCCCAATACATGCACTGCCGCTGCCGCATCTAATCGAATCAGTATAGGATAAAGGTGATCACACAGAACAACTTGGTGTTGATTTACAGTGACCCTTCCCTTTAAGGGGTGAAGTGAACCCCAAACCATGCCAGGAAAATGCCCCCCCTACAGTATTTTCCTTTAATATGTCATATATATATATATATATATATATATATATATATATATATATAGCGTTTTTTTTCCAAAACCATCAATAGTGTTGTGAGTGCTCAACTAATGAGGAGTGGAATATATAGATATATATAGATATAGGTATATATATGTAGATATAGATAGATAGATAGATAGATAGATAGATAGATAGATAGATAGATAGATAGATAGATAGATAGATAGATAGATAGATAGATAGATAGATAGATAGATAGCTATATGAACCATTTCTGAGGTAGGCCCAGGATCCCTCATGCACATTCAAACAAATTTGTAAGCTGGAAATGATGCGGCTCCAGGTTGCCTTTAGCGAACTCTCCAGTGTAGCCGGGATTGCCAAGGAAGACAATATAATTTCTCATGTCAACAACGGTGATTTTAGATGGAACCAGGGAAACGTAGCCTACATAACGACTTAGACAGCGCCACTTGATACCAGCTCCTTTTACATCTCTGATGGCATTGAACTTTTCTTTTCACGAGGACACTTGTCGGAGTGTCACCTCATTATGGTGGGTTGTGTCACCGTGAAATTGAAGAGTCCGATTAGGCTTGTTTTTGTTGCTCTGCACCGTGGCCAATTTTGTCATTCGTCCAGGGCACAGTGTAATACGTCTCAAACAAATTGTTTGTGCCTCACCCTTGAAAGTAAAGTATCCCTGCCAGGGCTTCCCAAATTGCTGGAGAAATGTTAGGAGGAAATCACAAGTTAATTCCCCCGGCTCCAATTTTCTGCTGAAGTGAAATGAAATTTGAATTTTTTGTGCCACTTGGGCCACAGCCACGGAAACCTGTGATTTGTTTCAATGACAGAGCCTATTACAGAGTCCGTGCATTGATGAAGGCATACAGTATGGTAATGTCTAGCATTCTTCACCGTGCTGCCGCCCCTCGTCTTGACGGGGGAGTCTTGTAAACACTGCTTAATTTGTGCCGGATTCTGCAGGAAGAGGATCTGGCACCTCTCAGTTTTGCACCACCTGTGTTCTGGCACCTGTTTGCGAGGATCCCGCAAACCTCTTATGGCAAGGACTGTCATTTTTTTTTGTGAGCTATTTTATATTCCGGAAGAAAAGTCAGTTGCATCGTTTGTTTTTTTATTTCCCTCTCTTGAAGAGAATTAATTGGCTCATCTGTCAGAAAGGAAATGAACTTATTGCATACCACACTTCTGTTAACTACGTCTGTCACCACCTCTGTCAAAGCGAATATGCGGCAACTGAAATCCAACGTGGGCGCTGCGGCCATCGCAACTATTGGCCATTATTTGTGTCTGAACATGTATGAATTTGCTTGGCAGTTAATTCTGGTCATTGGTGATGTTGCCACGTTGTAATTTTTCATGTGTGGTATGCAAAACATCGTATTCATATTCTGTGATTCTAATGAGTTGTGTCTGAAGGCTACAGTAGTGTCTACAACTTGGCTTTAAAAGTTCTATGAGTTTAATTGGCTGTTGGTGTAATATAGTTACTTAATCCTGTTAAATATACCATGTCTGGGTGTCCGGGTGGTGTGGCGGTCTATTCCGTTGCCTACCTACACGGAGATCGCCGGTTCGACTCCTCGTGTTACCTCCGGCTTGGTCGGGTGTCCCTACAGACACAACTGGCCGTGTCTGCGGGTGGGAAGCCGGATGTGGGTATGTGTCCTGGTCACTATGCTAGCGCCTCCTCTGGTCGGTTGGGGCGCCTGTTCGGGGGGGAGGGGGAGCTGGGGGAGGGAGGAATAGTGTGATCCTCCCATGCGCTACGTCCCCCTGGGGAAACTCCTCACTGTCAGGTGAAAAGAAGCGGCTGGCGACTCCACGTGTATCGGAGGAGGCATGTGGGGGTCTGCAGCCCTCCCCGGATCGGCAGAGGGGGTGGAGCAGTGCCCGGGATGGCTCGGAAGAGTGGGGTAATTGGCCAGATACAGTTGGGGAGAAAAAGGGGGGGGGGTAAAATAAATAAATAAATATAATATAAATAAATATAATATAATATAATTAATATGTCTGTATCATGACAACATGGCACCATTGTGCTGTCTAATGCTTTTGCCGCAGTGATGAAACGACACATCCTCCCTTTACAGCCGACCCGCTGGATCAGTACTCCCCTTGATATTCGGAGACCTCGTGGTGTGCAAATCAAGCACTAGATGCGATCTACAAGGGGGAAAAATGGAAGCAATGGAAAAAAAATACACAATGGCTGGATTAAAAAGTAAATCAGAGGTTGGTTCAATGCGTGTATTTGTGTGTGTGTGTGTGTGTGTGTGTGTGTGGGTGGGTGGGTGGGTGGGTGGGTGTGGCATGCGTGATGCTCTTCTTCCTTTTTTTGCTCTCTCCACAACATTCACCTCCTACAAAGACCGAAAGTACGATTCGGGAATCAGAAATGTGAAATAAATGTGTATTTTAAAACATTTGCACATTATTCCGGTGTGAACAACCCACCCAGACACAGACGTGGTGTACAAACATTCACACACACATCCACGCCGATACTTACACTAAATACATATGTGTATCTATGCAGTTACATGAGCATACACACACTGTCACACAAACACACACACACACACATGCGGGCGGACATCTGTACATGCCTGCACATGAACGGTTATTTACGAAGCGCCCCCCCCCCCCCCATATTGTGGTTGGCGTGCCGCGGTGTGCGTTTGATCATACAATTAGTGAACTAAAAGGGTACGTCGACGGTATCCGTGCTCGCCACCGCCGGTCTCCGGGGACAGTTTATGTTGATGACTTTCTGTGGCAGCCATTCATTATTTACAAAGGAAGCCTGGGCCTTAATGAGGCCTAATGAAACGGGGGAGACTCGGAGATGACTGGCAGAGAGCGTTGCGGTGTGTGACAGACATCTGGTGGAAGACGAGCGAACGGGCGTCGGACGAGCCGGATTGAACCCGTTGCGGCGGCGGTAAACGCCGGGGGTCTTTTTGAACCTGCACTTGAACCTGACTTTCCAACTCTGTCAATCAAGCTGGCTGCAGCTGTCACGGTTCACAGGGCAGGCGCTTGGCGGACTGGAGCCATGTCAGGAGGGGGGTGGAACGTGTGCGTCGATTGGCGAGCGGGCGGGTGTGTGTGTTTTTGTGCGTTTGTGCGGACGTGCATGTGTGATGGCCTGGAGCAGAGGGAGTCAGCGCGGCATGTGTTGCTGTGCACCCGAGTGCATCTGCATGTGCATATCTGAAGGGCGAAAGAGCAGCGCGCCCATTGAACAGTTGTGCGTAGCGCGGTTTGCCGGATAACTCCGCTAACACACTGCAGTGCTTGATTGTGATCGCCATACTCGGTAATTTGAGGGATAATTGCGAATCAAGGCTTGAATTATGAGCCTGTCATACACAGGCGTTTAGTTGACACTTTGATCCAGAACAGCTCGCAATGAATGTACGTACTAACGACACACCGAACCCCCGTGTCCAATTAATACGATGATACAGGGATCAACTATCTTAGCGTAAAGTTACAGTATGATTCTCTTGGCTGGGCCCTAACGCCACTTGGCCCGCTGGTCCAGGGTAGATTAGCTTAATCAAGACTTCCAAAGACAGCAGTTCCTCAAGTGACCGTCTCATTTGGTACACGGCATCGCTGTGAACAGTGTGATGGTTT
Source organism: Lampris incognitus (assembly GCF_029633865.1). Taxonomy (NCBI): domain Eukaryota; kingdom Metazoa; phylum Chordata; class Actinopteri; order Lampriformes; family Lampridae; genus Lampris; species Lampris incognitus. The sequence goes on along the minus strand of NC_079224.1, from coordinate 13,274,316 downwards.
TGAACCTCATTCTTGGCACAAATAGAAATCTACCAAGTAATTTCGGGGTGTCCAGGTAGCGTGGCGGTCTATTCCGTTGTTTACCAACACGGGGATCGCTGGTTCGAATCCCCGTGTTACCTCCGGCATGGTCGAGCATCTCTACATACACAATTGGCCGTGTCTGCGGGTGGGAAGCCGGATGTGGGTATGTGTCCTGGTCGGTGCACTAGCGCCTCCTCTGGTTGGTCGAGGCGAGGGGGAACTGGTGGGAATAGCGTGATCCTCCCACGCGCTACCTTCGCCTGGGGAAACTCCTCACTGTCAGGTGAAAAGAAGCGGCTGGTGACTCCACATGTATCGGAGGAGGCATGTGGTAGTCTGCAGCCCTCCCCGGATTGGCAGAGGGGGTGGAGCAGCGACCAGGATGGCTCAGAACGGTGGGGTAAGTGGCCAAGTACAACTGGGGAGAAGAAGGGGGGGAGCCCCCCCCCCCCAAAAAAATAACTCTACCAAATAAAACCTAACCATTCAAACAAGGATCAGCAGGTAAATATCCATTGATGAAGTTCACAACATCATTCAGCGCTCAAAATGACCTGATTTATTTCCATGTACACTTTTATATACTATCCATGAAGCCTTTATATGCTGTGAGAGCAAGAAGGGAAGAAAGAGAAACAGACAGACAGAGAGGGAGAAGGTCAGAAAGGAGAAAGGCGGAGTGTTTTCTTATCTTTCTTCCTTAGTTGATGGGAAATACAGAATTTACAAACAGCGCTTCGAACTTGAATGTTAAACAGTGTTTTAAATCAGGGAGAGAAATGGCCCAACACATTTTATGGCCGATGATATGCTACAATATCACGGTTGCGGGTTATTGTGAGTTCCCAAGTGTGGCCCTGGGAGAACACATTTATATCCCCAACATGTTGATTTATGTGCTTCCCTGGGCCGTGATGCTTGATATGTCAAATGTAGTGGAGAGCGCTTCGAAGTTCGAATCCTTTAAAGTATCCTTTGAAGTGCAGGATACAGCTGAAATATGAGAGCCGATGTCTCTGTGGGCTCAGGACTACCACCAGGAGGGGGACATGCAGAGTTTTTCTATTGCCCGAAGGGAACACCGGGGAATATTAAAAAGATTCAGATGGTTTATATCAAGTAACTACACTTGAACTGCCTTCTAAGTCCTGTTTATACCTCAAAGGGAAGGCGCAGGTTCTTAGAAAACCTGTATACAACTGATCAGTACTCAAAAAAATAAATGTGATGGTTTATTTCTGCAAATTTGGCAGCAGCGAATGAGAATCTGGGAGCATTGCTAATGATAGCAGCGGCATGGTGGTGCAGCAGGGTTAGCACGGTCGCCCCACAGCAAGAAGGTTCTGGGTTCGAGCCCTGGGGTAGTCCAACCTTGGGGGTTGACCCAGGTCGTCCTCTGTGTGGAGTTTGCATGTTCTCCCCGTGTCTGCGTGGGTTTCCTCCGGGTGCTCCGGTTTCCTCCCACAGTCCAAAGACATGTAGACCAGGTGAATCGGCTGCACTAAATTGCCCCTAGGTGTGAATGTGTGTGCGTGTGTGTGCGTGTGTGTGTGTGTGTGTGTGTGTGTGTGTCAGTCCTGTGTGATGGCCTGGCGGCCTGTCCAGGGTGTCTCCCCGCCTGCCGCCCAATGACTGCTGGGATAGGCTCCAGCATCCCCGCGACCCTGACAGCAGGATAAGTGGTTTGGATAATGGATGGATGGATGGATGCTAATGATAGCTGTAATACTACATGTCACGGTTTCTCACGTAGTAACTAAACATTCAAGCCTTCCATCCAATAAGCTCTCAGTAATCAATTTGTCTGAAAGGCCTTTCCAATGAAAAAGAAGGTTACAGTGTATTCCCCAAATATAAATACACTAGTGTGAATTCACACGTCTTACTGGTAGTGCAAATAGCATGGGCCTGTGAGGAATCTCGAATCAAAGATATTCAAATTCATTGAAATTGCTTGAGTAATGTATTTAAAATGAATAAATAAGCAAATAAATAAATAAACTGTTGCCTTTGGAAGGTGCCATTTGGTGTTTTTTTTATTTGATCCAGTTTGTGAGTTCTTGGCTCAAAAACCCAACCAGCAGCCTGATAACTTATTCATCGAAAGGGGCCAGGGAGCTGAAATGCTGGAATATGCTACCGCGTTGCACAAAATACTGGACCCATATCTGCTCATATGTTGTAAGTGTATCTGCATCAGCAAGCCAGCTCGAAATGAACAGCGAATATGACAGGAAAACACACTTCACAATGTGGAACGTTTTGGATGACTGTTGTTTTTAGCTACAGCCGGTGTCAGAGTAAAGCTCTATGGAGGGTACACGGGGAGGGAGAGAGGAGAAACAGAAAGATACAGAGGTGAAGGAAGGAAAAAAAGAGAGGAAAGGTAGCAGAAAAACAGAGAATGAAGATGGCGGACGAGAAAAATAGCACATTAGCACATATGGATTAGCTGCCTCTCATTCCCAGGCCCCCGCTACAGCCCTGCAGATGTGGCGCTCTGACCGAGCACCCAGCTGGTAACGGCCGCGTCTTAATTAACGAGCAGACATCTGATCAATAAGGGAGGAAAGATGGAGGGGTAGACGTGAAAGGTGGGACAGCCCATGCGGTTCAAGGTTTTGTTTTCCGTTGATGTGGAATAACTTTAGAAATCAATTGCACGGCCCGCCCCGCTACACACGGTGATGACTTTGCACTCCGGAGAGGCGAATTAACCCTTCTTCCTTGTGCTTAATTCTTCACTACAAATGCTTTCCTATCACGTGTCTGTTGTCGAAAATGCCAAAGTTCTGCACCCTGCATCCTTTCTGGCTGCTTGTGCTCAGTGAATTTAAGCTTACTCCGCCGTTGCCTTCACATATACGTGATTCTATGTCAGTTAAATGGCTGCAATAATAAAGGCAGCACGTGGGGATTAAAAACAAATCTGATTATGGAGATTTTTGTATTTTTTAATGCAATGAATCCCACAAATGACTTGAGAAATATAGTTCCACACTTAAGTGGACTATCCAAAGCCAGCCGACATCACCTTTTTGAACCCACCCCGAGTTACCTGACACAGCAACTATTCAGCTGTGTGTGACTTAAAAGTTTATCAGTATTTGCGGGGTATTCTGGAAATTCTCGGACAGGATGGCCATTCTGTGATAAGGCGTTCACATTTGGTGGTAGCCAGAAGGCTGCTGAGGCTGGTGGAAACTCCAATCAGTCTCTCCCCACCCGCCTCCATCAACCCCTCCTTTCAAGTGAGTTACTGATCCACCTCAGGACAGAAATCGTATGTTTATTTGCTTTTCTTTCTCACTGCCAACTTTTGGGGGAAAATTGAATTTGATGCCCAAGGGCAGGATGGAAAATTGGCCAAAATAGCTTATTTTCCCCCATCCCACCTTTTGCTACTCTTTCTAATGAATGGCAAAATAAGATATCTGTGGGAGATGGTATGCTGTGCTGGCTACAGGCCTTGCAATTTAGAACCCATCAATTCATGTTTACAGCATGAGTGTAAATATTGGAGGAGTGTGTCTGACTGGGGAACATGGAAATTGCACTGATGGGGCTGGAGTGGGGGTATCACATGCAAACACTGCTGCACATTGTCTTGTCATGTGACTGAAAAGAGAAGACATCATCAAAATACTGGGTGAAATGTGAAATGCAAAGTGTATATATATATATATATATATATATATATATAAGTGAAACATATTTGGACTCTTTGCAGTGAATGCATTCCAAGCTGAGACGTGCATCTTGTTCCAAGTTAAAACCTCATGGATGTAATCATCAGATAAATGTAACGTTAAACAGAGCTAGACTAAACTTGAAACTGCAGCAGTGTAGTCTGCTGTCTAATGTCTCCCACTTTGTCCTGCTTCACTGATGTGTCCCCGATGGTAACCATTTAATCAGCCGCCAATGCTCTTAATTACAAGATTAGTTTTTACCAATTAGCAGGCGTGCTAATGGTTCTAATCCTCTATTGAAGTCAACTGAATTCTAATTAAGGAGTAACTGTTTCAATTCACCTAGGGCCCATCTGATGGTCATTACCAACCTAGATATTCTCACATAAACCAACTGCAGCACAAGCAACACAGGACCCGTTTCAGAAGCAGGTTTTATGACTGTCATGTGGCCCATTCACGTGAGTCATATTTCCATTTCCTAAAATATTTCATTGTTAATCATATCAAAATACAAATGACTTTACTATTAGAGTGTATATTAGGTCAAAGCATGTTTAGTTGGGTCTATTCAGTTAATGTGGGCTCAGAGATATAATTATCCCACAAAGGTGCGTTCAACTGCCAGGCCTTGTCAGGTATGGGTGATAGCTTAAGTAATTTAAAAACTAGAGTTCAGTTGCAGCTCAAGTTATTTCTCTCTCTCGCTTAATTCAAACTGATCTGCAACGCTGATAAGTGTTGCAATGATGACAAAATCCCAGTCCTTAAAGTCAAGCTTCCTTGAAACTCAGAATCTCCTGAAAGTTGTAACCAAATTCCAATCTTTTCTTGAATTCACATTAGAAACCCTCTACAAGAGATAGTTGTAGAAACCAAGGCCCTTACCTGCCCTGCACCTTGATGTCGGAGATAGCATAGAAGTATCTGGACAGGTTATTCTCATCCACCATTGTGGCTCCAGTGGCCGGCTTCAGCAGCCTAATCCTCAAATCGGTGATGGTAAAGAAGTCCCTCAGGTTCTTGGTTGTGTCCAGTTGACCGTAGAGAGAGGCCATGTTGTGTAGACGAGGCCCAGCGAAGAGGGCAAAGCGATCTTTGATCTCAAAACGCACCGTCTTGTCATTTTTCCACACGTAGCCTCGGGAGTAGTCCTCGGTGCAGATGATGTCCAGCAGGGTGCGCTGGGTGAGCTCGTTGACTGTCTTGGGCTCCATGGTGAAGGCGTCCAGGCAATCGGTGGCATAGAACTGGTAGGGGGTCCAGGTGCGTCCATAGTCCAGCGATTTCTCCAGGACCATCTGCTCCGGCCGGCCTGACTCGAAGGTCAGGACGATGTCATCGGTCAGCTCGATGGTCTTGTTCCAGGACAGCGTGATGTTGACCTGGAGGGGCTTAGGGTACTTCTTCCATGAAGTGGACTGCCAGAATGTTGTGGGGTTACGACCTTCAAAGTCAAACATCAGCTCAGGGGGGTGGGCCAGCTCTTCGGTGCTGGCATCACATTCATTGTTGCACATGTACGGATTCTCCTGTATAAATAAAAACAAACAAACAAACAAACAAACATGTAGAAATATGTAAGCACATGGAGACTCAATATGGATATCAACAAACCTTTCCCCCAAGGAAAATCAGAGGATATGTCTGCACGATAGTGTAAAATTCAACATCCTCATGTTTAACCTGCCCTGAAGAGATTTAGAAGAAAAAATTCGAAATTTGAAATTTGAAGTGTATGCTGTAGTTTGGCCTTGCAGCTGAGAACTGGATCCATGGAACATTTTTTTTCCTTTTTCCTCCTAAATTGGCATGTCCAACTCCCTGTTCTTCTGGGCCCCAACATTGCATGACCCCTATGATAGTTGGGGAGGGTGTAGAAGTGTGATACATGTTGAGTTGCCAACCACTTCTTTTCACCTACCAGCTGCAGATTTCCCCGGGGGGAAACGGCGTGTGAGGAGGCCTGCTCTATTTCCCCAAGACCTCATGCAGCTGTACAGGTGCCCCACCACCTGTAGGAGTCACAACTTACAATGGTTGAAACAGAATACTCCTTCTAGGATCCGCACAGGGATACTGCAAATTGCACTCCCTGCGATGGCTAGCTGAGCCTGAGGAAACACCAGGATTCAAACTAAGAACGCCAGTGTTGAGATGCTAGCATATTACTCGGCTGCCTCATAGATGCTTTGATTTGTTCGTTCACTGTCTATACCAGCTAAATTCAGTTCAGGGTTGCGGGCGGTTAGATCCCATTCCAGCATGCATTGAGTGGTTGGCAGGAAGGCACCTTGGACAGGGGCCACCCACAATCAACGGAGAGCATATAATCCCCTCACAAAAGGACTGGGATCAAACCCAGAGCTCGCCTGTTGTGAGACAACATTGTTTACCACTGTTAAAGTCGCTTCAAAACACATAAGCTAGCATGTAACTGTTTGGCTCTAGTGGTCTTCCCCTCGCACCACATTTGTAGAGCCATCTAGCTAGGGTTGTAGTGCTTAAATATAGTCTCGAGTACACATTTGAAAGGGCTCAGCATAATGACTCATACTCAGACAGTGTGGACTCACATTAATTTTTCAAGATGAGTACCACACGTATTTTTGAAATAAATATCACGAAATAACTTTCCCACAGGAGATCAATAAAGTGAATTCTAATCTAATTTGTTTCTTTTTTTTATTAATCAACTCTGAAACATTCGAAGATTGGAATCCAAAACGTTCCCTCTTTGACAGAGGCAAAAAATAAAATAAACCTAAGTACATATCACAGTGTAGTGGAATTTTGAGTTTTATTACAACAGCAGACTTCTACAATAACATTCATGATGTTTCATTGGACTTTCACTGTTCTGGTGCCAGTCTTTTATACCCCCCCCCCCCATTTCTCTCCCCAATTGTACCTGGCCAATTACCCCACTCTTCCGAGCCGTCCCGCTCGCTGCTCCACCCCCTCTGCCAATCCGGGGAGGGCTGCAGACTACCACATGCCTCCTCCGATACAAGTGGAGTCACCAGCCGCTTCTTCTCACCTGACAGTGAGGAGTTTCGCCAGGGGAACGTAGCATGTGGGAGAATCACGCTATTCCCACCAGTTCCCCCTCCACCCCGAACAGGCACCCCGACCGACCAGAGGAGGCGCTAGTGCAGCAACCAGGACACATACCCACATCCGACCAAGCCAGAGGTAACACGTGGATTTGAACCAGCGATCTCCATGTTGGTAGGCAGTGGAATAGACCGCTACGCCACCCGGACGCCCCTCGTACCGGTCTTTACCTACGTTTGGTCCCCATTGGTCTTGAGTTGGGCTCACCTTGGGTGGCCTTAACTACAAGGCCACATAAAGCATCATCTTTGTTGGATGCTTTGCCTCATGGGTTGACTGCCATTCTGTCAAATGTCTGTATTCAGATCAATTACGCCTTCAATCAAATTCAGGCAAAGTCGCACCTTTTAATTTGCCCAAGCAATCCGGGGCCTACAGCTGCAGGAGATACTGACCCAAACTACTTCGCGATTACACAGCAAGTATCATATTGTCTTTCTCCACCACCCCTATCTTGCCACCCAAATTGCCAATGTAATTGATATTCCTGTGTGGTATAGCAGTTGAGATGGGAGAGGAATCCTGATGAGTGGTTCTTATGAAACACGCAAAGGGACATGCATTTTTCATGGGCTTGAATCTGCCCTGTACCATTGGTATTCACTCCTTCTTGAATGTGTGTGTGTGTGTGTGTGTGATTTTTAGTGCATGTGTGCTGTGTATGCTTGAAAGAGAGGGAGAGAGAGAGGAGAGAGAGCGAGAGAGAAAGAGAGAGGGGGAGAGAGAGGGGGGAGAGAGGAGCGCGAGAGAGAGAGAAAGAGGAGAGAGAGAGAGGGGAGAGAGGAGAGAGAGAGGAGGGGGGGGTACAAAATGAACTCCAATTGACATTCCGCTCACCTCTGCTCCAGGAACAAAGAGGCTAAGTGCTGATGAGATTTAGATCAAATGTAAAGCAGTTTGATAATCAGCACTCATTCAACACTCTCGATGAGAAATTATCTAAAGGTGAAAATGGGACTATTTGCAAGGTTGCACTTTTATCTCTGTGGGATTGCCATCCACCCAAACAACTGTGCCGCCTCGTCTGTTTCAGATGATTTGTTAGGAATACTGATAACCAGGCACTATTGTTCTTTATAAATAAAGAAAATAAGGCAACAGCGATTAAATAGTTTTTCTATCAAGAGATGATTTGTCGGGTGTTCAGGTGGCGTGACGGTCTATTCCGTTGCCTACCAACACGGGGATCGCTGGATCGAATCCCCGTGTTACCTCCGGCTCGGTCGGGCGTCCCTACAGACACAATTGGCTGTGTCTGTGGGTGGGAAACTGGACCCAAAAAAAGGTGATTTTTCTTGTCAAGGAAATTCTTTTGATATTCATCTGTTTGCAAAGCCTACCATTTCTCCTACAGGTATGCATAGCGCCCCTCTTTGAGATAACAGAGATGGAGTCTGTCATCTCTACGTCCTGTGTGACCAAAATATTAGGGTGGTTTCCACAAGAGGCCCTCCTCCGCTAGTAGAGATCACTTTCTGATAAGCCAGAACATGACTGAGGGATTGTGGGTCGCTAGGCTTGCCGGTTTGGCGCGAGGAAGAGCAACATGATCCAATTAAAGGAGGGTAACAAGGGTTATGGGGCTCAGGGGGAGAGAGTCGGAGGAAAGAGAGGAGGAGAAAGGGAGCGAAAGAGACTCTTGACATTCCTACAGAGACTATCTCAGTTGAAAACCGCAAGGAAATGGAAAAACAGTTAACATATCTTCAACAGAACCCACCCCCCTTTTAAGCACACACACACACACACACACACACACACACACACACACACACACACACACACACACACACACACACACACAAACAGGCGTCCTGCAACACAATGCAACCAGCGATTCACTCGCATCCGAGAGAGATAGAAGGGGAAATGAGAGAGAGAGAGCGAGAGAGAGAGAGAGAGAGAGAGAGAGAGAGAGAGAGAGAGAGAGAGAGAGAGAGAGAGAGAGAGAGAGAGAGAGAGAGAGAGAGAGAGAGAGAGAGAGAGAGAGAGAGAGAGAGCAACTAGTGGAGAGGATGCTGATGCTGGGCTGGGCCTGGGGGAAGGTAAATTGTGGCTGTGTCAAACGTTTACCCCCGATGTGTGTTGAACCTCATTATATTCCCCACTCGTTCTTCAACAACCTTGGAGGTCTGCTCAGAGCTCAGACTATGACGTTATAAGGAGAGGGAGAAAGAAAGAAAGACAGGGAAGGGGGGTGGGAGGGCGAAGGAAGAGAGCTCTCTCTCAGTTGTCATGAAGTTCCATTTATATTTGCTTCATTTGATGACATGGTTTTAAAACGATGCGGGCGCGTGTATGTTTAGAGAGGGTAACATCTGCCCCGGAGCCTCACTTATGTACCAATAACAGGAGGAGGGGCTGGGATTGCCACATCCGTGTGTATATTTAAATGAAAAAAAAAATTCCCCCTCTGAACAGTAGGAAACTGAGTAAACAGATGCTGCAAAGTACCGAGCAATATTTGCTTCACTTGAACTCAGGGAGAGGAATACAGAGGCCTATGAAAAGCATAGATTCGGAGGTCCGGGTGGCGTAGCGGTCTATTCCATTGCCTACCACCACGGGGATCGTCGGTTCGAATCCCTTGTGTTACCTTCGGCTTGGTCGGGTGTCCCTACAGACACAATTGGTTGTGTCCGCGAGTGGGAAGCTGGATGTGGGTATCCCAGATAGTAAAATTGCTGTGGCCCGGACCCGTCCCACACCCGACACTTTCATCCGGCCCACATACCGCGTGGAATGATGGCACTTGGGCGGTCCGCTCCTGTTTACCAGATCTGGGCCAGAACCAAGCCAAAGCAATGTCGTGTGTGCTACATATTTGCCAAAGGTGGCCCATATTTGTTTTGTGATATTTGGGCCATATTCACCATTTACCACACGGGCCACTTCAGGGTCACATCCAGATTACGTGTTGCCGAGAGCACCGCATCTTTGCCAAAAAAAGGCCCACATTTGATTTGGCATATTTGGACCATATTTGCTATTATACATGTGGGCCACTTCAGGCTCACATCCATTTTGTCAGGGCCAAAAGAAGACCATCAGTGCTGCATCATCGCCTGAAGTGGCCCACATCCGGACGCTATCTGGGAAGTGTCCTGGTCGCCGCACTAGCGCCTCCTCTGGTCAATCGGGGCGTCTGTTCGTGGGGGGAGGGGGAACTGGGGGGAATACCGTGATCCTCCCACACGCTACGTGCCCCTGGTGAGACTCCTCACTGTCAGGTGAAAAGAAGTGGCTGGCGACTCCACATGTATCGGAGGAGGCATGTGGTAGTCTGCAGCCCTGCCCGGATCGGCAAAGGGGGTGGAGCAGCGGCCGGGACGGCTCAGAAGAGTGGGGTAAGTTGAGGAGAAACAAGCCGCCTGCCTTGAGTGTGATCCAGCGATCACCCTCTCAGTACCGAAGCAGGCTGGGGACAGACATCTCATAAAGGCCCTTTTGTCATCAATAATACTCGATAAAGTGAAAGCACTTTTACAATCACACGCCATGCTACAAATGTATTTGAATTGATGTGCTCCCAGTAAGATCCACTGCAACAGAGAGCCTTAATGCAGACCTGCTGGCAGTGGCGAGATAGAAACTCGGCGAGAGGTCAAGACCTTCCATTAGAGTCCTGTGGTTGTTACTTAACAACAGGGCAGTGCTTTACGAAGATCAATACCCGCCTCGGTCTGCGAAAACCAAGAGCTGCAGCACTTTGCTGTTGGGCAGCTATTGGAAAACAATAAGCCGTCTTGGATTTTTTTAAATTTTATTTATTTATTTTTTACTTGCGATCATGGCCGTGGGCGCGGAAAATAAGCAAAGGAGGAATGAAAGTAAATTTAGTATTTTTTAATCTATAATCTTTCATTCCCATGCATTAACACCTAACCTTACTAACCGATTGCTTGCAAGCGGTATGGATCATAGCTAAAGATATTACTTATAACTTTAGTAAAACTGTTTGCTTTCCGCTACATAAAAAAGTGTGCAATCATGTCTGGGTAGCATAGCGGTCTACTCTGTTGCCTACCAACACGGGGATCACCAGTTCGAATCCCCGTGTTACCTCCGGCTTGGTCGGGCATCCCTAAAGACACAATTGGCCGTGTCTGCGGGTGGGAAACCGGATGTGGGTATGAGTCCAGGTCGCTGCACTAGCGTCTCCTCTGGTCGGTCGGTCATCTCCATGGGTCCATGCCTCATGACAAGTCTCTTACTGGGGTTGCGGACACCTCCGTTGCCGCTTCAGCTGTACTGTAATTAAACCTTGTTGTTTTCTATCAAGGCTATCTGGTCCATCCAGGGGGCAGTGGCTTCGTTCAAGCCGACCTGGGTTGCGAGGCTGTGGCTGATTGCAGCTAATGATATCTTGAGCTCCACGGCCTTTGAGGTTAATCCAATATCAGGTCGTGGCAGTAAAGCTGTGTGTGCGCGAGCGACAGAGGAGAGCTACAGCGTGAGAGCTGGAGACAGACAAACTGGGGATACTCATCAAAAAAACTCTTCACCAACAGGAGGTGGTGGGGTTGCTTGCTTGCATCAATTTTCCAGAAGGCTAAATGGATATTCATATGTAATTTCATGGACACATTTGAGAGTTAAAAAGGATTCAATCATGAGAATCGATCAAGTGTGACGGGCTAAACAGCACAACAGAGGAGCTATCCATTCCACACAGGTTTAAGCAATAAATTGTGTGAATTATTGTCACAAAAATGGACTTTGTATACAAGCGATGTCAACTTTCTTTCTCTCTTTTGCGCTTAATCTCTCTCTCTCTCTCTCTCTCTCTCTCTCTCTCTCTCTCTCTCTCTCTCTCTCTCTCTCTCTGTGCTCACAACACCCCCAGTCAACACTGCACCCATTCACAGCACTGCAAGCGTCTACTGAATAGCGTATGAAAGACACAAACTCAAATTCACAACACACACATGCACGCACACTGAAAAAAATCCATGGGTGCTAGTTTGTGAAATAAACAGATTTTAGGGTGAGTGGCATATGGCCTTTGAGATTGACAGCTGTAGCCTCCTGATGATGTGCCTTTTGACACAGAATGTGGCTGAGGAGATAAATTCACTGACCATTGACAGTCCCTCTTGATGGATGGGCACAAGTAATCCAACCAGTCAGTTTAGCTGACAGATTTCTGGACTTGTGCTTCAGATCGCAGATTGAATTTAACGTCACCATTTTATCCCCCTCTACCTTTCTTTAACCAAACCACCGCCTCTGTGTCGAGTCCGGCATTCTGCTGACGGGAATTTTCTTTCTTTTTTTTAGTACTACATTTTTTGTTGGCCAGGTTCTAAGATTTTTTTTCAGAAAGCCATCACAGATTTTATTTTATAATCATATCTTGTTGAAGAAGGGAAACGGGTATATTTATTCTTTTCTTCTGCTTTGCCATTTAAGGATGGTGACGTAATGTGTCCATGTATCCATACTATATCAGCTTTTGTGTTTCCATCGAGATGTGTTCATGTGAATTTTGAAGTTGTGGATCAGAAAACTTGAATAGAAACTACCAATTATTAAAAAACAAATTCTTAGCATTAAGAAAAAAAGATTTTACATGCATATGACCTGGAAAATTCTATATGTCAGTATAGAGAATTTGTGGTAAACCCAGCCACTGAGGGTGCAAGAGCCAGTGCATTCTTAGTGCCGGGCCCAAGTCCAGATAAATGGGGAGGGTTGCATCAGGGAGGGCATCCAGCATAAAACCTTTGCCAAACCAAATATACGGATCATAAATCAGATTTCCATACTGGATTGGTCGAGGCTTGGGTTACAAACGACCGCCACCAGTACTGTTGGCCAGCAGAGTGCCGGTGGAAATTATGCTACTGTTGGTGAAAGAGGAGAGGGGGAAGGCACGTCCAGAGGCCGCAGAAGAGGAGGAAGGGTAGGAGTGTGGAGGTGAGAGTCTGTACTTTGAATGTTGGCACTATGACTGGTAAAGGGAGAGAGCTGGCTGATATGATGGAGAGAAAGAAGGTAGATATACTGTGTGTGCAAGAGACCAGGTGGAAGGGGAGAGAGGCCAGGAGCATTGGAGGTGGGTTCAAACTTTTCTACCATGGTGTGGATAGGAGAAATCGGGTAGAGGTCATTCTGAAGGAGAAGTATGTCAAGAGTGTTGGAGGTGAAGAGAGTATCAGACAGAGTGCTGAGTATGAAGCTGGAAACTGAAGGTGTGATGATGAATGTTATCAGTGCATATGCCCCGCAAGTTGGATGTGAGATGGAAAAAAAAGAATAATTCTGGAGTGAGTTGGATGAAGTGGTGGAGATGGTAACCAAGGAGGAGAGAGCGGTGATTGGCGCGGACTTCAATGGACATGTCGGTGAAGGGAACAGAGGTGATGAGGTGGTGATTGGCAGGTATGGTGTCAGGGAGAGGAATGTGGAGGAAAAGATGGTGGTGGATTTTGTGAAAAGGATGGAAATGGCTGTGGTGAATACATATTTCAAGAAAAGGGAGGAACACAGGGTGATGTATAAGAGTGGAGGAAAGTGCACACAGGTGGACTATATCTTATGCAAGAGGCACGATTCGAAAGGGATTGGAGACTGCAAGGTGGTGACGGGAGAGTGTAGCTAGTTAGCATCAGATGGTGGTCTGTAGGATGACTTTGGAGCTCAAGAAGAGGAAGAGAGTGAAGGTCGAGCCAAGACTCAAATGGTGGACGCTGAAGAAGGAAGAATGTTGTCTGGAGTTCAGGGAGGAGTTAAGACAGGCACTGGGTCGGAGTGAAGAGTCGCCATAGGGCTGGGCAACCACTGTAGAAATAATGAAGGAGACAGCTAGGAAGATACTTGGTGTGTCATCAGGACAGAGGAAGGAAGACAAGGAGACTTGGTGGTGGAATGATGAAGTACAGCAAAGTATAGAGAAGAAGAGGTTGGCAAAGAAGAAGTGGGATAGTCAGAGAGATGAAGAAAGTTGACAGGAATACAAGGAGATGTAGTGTAAAGCAAAGAGAGAGGTGGCAAAGGAAAAGGCTTTTAGTGAGTTGTATGAGAGGTTAGACACTAAGGAAGGAGAAAAGGACTTGTACCAATTAGCTAGACGGAGGGACCAAGCTGGAAAGGATGTGCAGCAGGTTAGGGCGATCAAGGATAGAGATGGAAATGTGCTGAAAAGTGAGGAGAGTGTATTGAGAAGGTGGAAGGAGTACTTGGAGGGGCTGATGAATGAGGAAAAAGAGAGAGAAGGTTAGATGATGTGGGGAAAGTGGATCAGAAAGAGTGATGGCTTAGCAAGGAGGAAGTGAGGGCAGCTATGGAGAGGATGAAGGGTGAAAAGGTGGTTGGTCCAGATGACATACCTGTGGAGGCATGGAGATGTTTAGGAGAGATGGCAGTGGGGTTTTTAACTAGATTTTTTTAACACAATCTTTGAAAGTGAGAGGATGTCTGAGGAGTGGAGAAGAAGCATACTGGTATTGATTTTCAAGAATAAGGGTGATGTGCCAAGCTGTAGTAACTACAGAGATATCAAGTTGATCAGCCACAGCATGAAGATACAGTATGCAGTATGGTTTCATGCCATGAAACAGCACTACAGATGTGATGCTTGCTTTGAAAGTGCTGATGGACAAGTTTAAAGAAGGTCAGAAGGGGTTACACTGTGTGTGTGCATTTAGAGAAAGCATATGACAGGGTGCCAAGAGAGGAGATGTGGTATTGCATGAGGAAGTTGGGAGTGGCATAGAGGTATGTAAGAGTGGTGCAGGATATGTATGAGGGAAGTGTGACAGTGGTGAGGTGTGGTAGGAAGGACGGATGGGTTCAAGGTGGAGGTGGGATTACATCAAGGATCGGCTCTGAGCCCTCTCTTGTTTGCAATGGTGATGGACAGGTTGACGGACGAGATCAGGCAGGAGTCTCTGTGGACTATGATGTTCGTGGATGACATTGTGATCCATAGCGAGAATAGAGAGCATGTTGAGGAGAGCCTAGAGAGGTGGAGGTATGCACTGGAGCGAAGAGGAATGAAAGTCAGTAGGAGCAAGACAGAATACATGTGCGTAAACAAGAGGGAGGAAAGCGGAATGGTGAGGATGCAAGCAGTAGAGGTGACGAAGGTGGATGAGTTTAAATACTTGGGGTCCACCGTCCAAAGTAACGAGGAGTGTGGAAGAGAGGTGAAGAAGAGACTGCAGACAGGGTGGAGTGGGTGGAGTGGAGTGTCAGGAGTGATTTCTGACAGAAGGGTACCTGCAAGATTTAAAGGGAAGGTTTACAAGATGGTAGTGAGACCAGCTATGTTGCATGGTTTGCAGACAGTGACACTGACAAAAAGACAGGAGGCGGAGCTGGAGGTGGCAGAGTTGGAGATACTAAGATTTTCGTTTGGAGTGACGAAGAAGGACAGGATTAGGAACGAGTGTATTAGCAGGGCAGCTCAGGTTGGACGGTTTGGAGACAAAGCAAGAGAGGCAAGATTGAAACGGTTTTAACATGTGTGGAGGAGAGATGCTGGGTATTTTGGGAGAAGGATGCTGAATACGGCGCTGCCAGGGAAGAGGAAAGGAGGAAGGCCAAAGAGGAGGTTTATGGATGTGGTGAGAGAGGACATGCAGGTGGCTGGTGTGACAGAGGAAGATGCAGAGGACAGGAAGCGGTGGAAATGGATGATCTGCTGTGTTGACCCCTAACAGGAGCAGACGAAAATAGTAGTAGTAGTAGTAGCAGACAGAGAATTTGTGCTAAGGGTTAGGATTAACAAAAAAAGAGATAGATATAGCTTAATGTTCTCTCTTGACATCTTTTCTATCCTGCACTCTCAGATATCGCATTGGTTCAAATTATTGACTCACTTTTCATTTCGGCCTTAAAAACCTGCAGAGCTAAAGCTTTTCGACTCTCATCCTGCCCTGCTGCTACAACCTCTGTCCTCTACATAAAGGTGCAATCCGCGATTGCTGCACACTGCGCCTGTCCGCCTCACTTATGCCGCTGTTTTGGTCAGACGTTGTAAACATCATTTCGCCACTTTGCTGGATCACTTTAACTTCCTTTTGAGGCTTTTAGTGTTCTCCATTGGCGAGATATGTCATGGTTATTGTTGTCATTAGAGCGCTCGTGTTGTCACAATACTCCACTTAACTGTGGCACCACACGCCATTATCGATTGTACCTTCAAGCTTGGAAAGTAAAGATGAATAAAATCTCCTTGATTTCAACATCTGTAAGCATGTGAATTGAAAAGGCTAAGTCACTTAATATTGAATTTTGAACTGGCAAAAAAATTTTTTTTTCTCATGCTCTCTTTGTATCTGCTGTACCCTCATTTGATGCATGCTGCATGTTGCTTTTACCTGGGGAGAGAAGATGTACCAGTGCCTCACTGCATGAATTTAACACCATGTCCAATTCTTTCCCCCCCTTTTTTTCTC
Organism: Lampris incognitus; assembly: GCF_029633865.1. Classification (NCBI taxonomy): domain Eukaryota; kingdom Metazoa; phylum Chordata; class Actinopteri; order Lampriformes; family Lampridae; genus Lampris; species Lampris incognitus. The sequence continues at coordinate 13,258,079 of NC_079224.1, read as the reverse complement.
CCCAATTGTACTTGGCCAATTACCCCACTCTTCCGAGCCGTCCCAGTCACTGCTCCACCCCCTCTACCAATCCGGGGAGGGCTGCAGACTACCACATGCCTCCTCCGATACACGTGGAGTCGCCAGCCGCTTCTTTTCACCTGACAGTGAGGAGTTTCACCAGGGGGACGTGGCATGTGGAAAGATCACGCTATCCCCTCCAGTCCCCCTCCCCCCAAACAGGTGCCCCGACCGACTGCAGGAGGCGCTAGTGCAGCGACTAAGACACATACCTACATCCGACTTCCCACCCGCAGACACAGCCAGTTTTGTCTGTAGGGACGCCCGACCAAGCCAGAGGTAACGTTGGGATTCAAACCGCCGATCCCCTGTGTTGGTAGGCGATGGAATCGACCGCCACGCTACCCGGACGTAGTGAATTCTTTAACTAATGAAAAACATACATACAGATATCTGAAGATTTCTGCGTCTCTCTACATTACACCTTAAAATAACAGTATACATTATAATGATCACATAATATAAAGCAGAAAACGATCGAGGCCTTACTATTAATATTAAAACTATTATAAATGAACGTCACCTTCAACCTTCTCTAATAAGTCTCGATCTACCTGTCAAGATTCCAGGGAAGCGAGTTTTGTTATGAATGGCTGGATAGTTTGAACTCTTGTCTGTCTTTTCTTGTCTTGTCTTGTCTCGTCTTGTCTCATCTTGTATGTCTTGTCTCGTCTTGTCTTGTCTTGTCTTGTATGTCTTGTCTTGTCTCGTCTTGTCTCGTCTTGTCTTGAAGCTAGCAGGTAGAAGGGATGTGATGTTTGGTCCAGATTAAAATGCATGGCAGTGCAGTCCTGATGCAGGGGTGGCCTCTAGAAATCTGGAGCTGGTGTCATCTTTGATTAATCTGTTACATTCATCATCCTCTCTGCCCCCCCCCCTTTTCTCGCCCTCTCTCTCTCTGTGTGTCTCTCTGTGTCTTTCTATCGTCCTCTGCTCCATCTTTCCTCTTTGGACATACACGCTCTCATAATTCAGTAGTGCAAACTCTTATCTGTTTCTACTCTTTTTTATTTTTTTTATTAAAGAGAGGCCTTCTGCAAGTTCGTACTAGATTCTTCTATCTGCAGTTTTTATTTTTCAGTGCTGCATGTTTGGGCTTCATCACAGCCCCACTGACATGCCTGAAGGCTCCAGCTCGCTGCAGGTGTGGTGCGGTGTTGATTTGAGTTAATGGTCTCTCCGTATCACACAGTGCACGACTTCGCCTCAGGTTTGATCAAACGGAGCCAAGTAAGAAATTAACCTCTTCTGAAAGGGACTGTTTAAGAGACTTGTGAACTGACTCTGGGGTAGGACTTGCGGCAGTTTTCAGCTTCTCAAGGTTAATTTTTTTTATCGAAATCCATGTTAGAAATAAAAATCAATTTATTCCTAACAATGATTATGTACACAATTGGTTCCATTTCATTTTGGCATCTTTTCTTTTTGGTTAAAAGTGTATTTTCCGAAATACTCCTCATTTTCATTTTATTGTTAATCGGTTTGCACATACTGTGAACTGGACTTGGTGTGATGCTTAAGGCATAAAACACGGAGAACAACAGCCATCTGTTTAAAAGGAGGAAGAGTCCATCAGAATATCCAGTGAGAATCTATAATCCCCTTTTCCCACCAAATTAGACTCCTGGGTTTTTAATGGGATTGCTGAACCCAAACCCGCCACAGAACCTTCGTAGCTAGGAGAGAGGTGTTTCCCTCTGGACTTTAGGTGTCGCTGGGTTAATCAACCCGTCCTCCTTCCTGGGCTTACACCTCCTGAACCTGCTACATGACACCTACAGACCTATCACCATCCCCTCCGTCACAGCTTCCCTCCCATGTGCCTCCTCAGTCAGTGCAACGTGGCTTCCAGTCCTGGTGATGAAATGAAGCCAGCAACTGTTTGCTGAAGGAGTCGAGTCATGGATAATAGAAAAGGATGATGATCCAGGATGAAACCCAGACAAAATCACAGCATGCCCACGCAAGAGCAAAGATTGCTCCCTAGAAGAAAAAAAATCTCTACTTTGAGTCAGTGTATAAAGTAGTCTTGCTATAGAGTCCATTGCTTTCAAGCAACACCTTGATATAGCTGAGGATCAACCCTGTAGTGCTGGTTTACTGAAGCCTGGCCAAAAAGTCGAGATCTGGTACTTTTTGGGACTTCTTTTCAGAAGGAGAGCTCTCAAGAGTGTATAGGTGATAGGAGAGTGAGAGTTGATCCTTTCAGGGTTTGGTATAAGCCCTGATGGAAGAGACAGCTGAGTGACATGGTGAGATATTGGGAGAGTCAGTACTTTGGCAGAAACTCAATAAAGCTTTAATGACCTGCAGTCAGGGCCGGTGATGACTCACAATAGAACTGGGGTTTATATTCTACTGACCTTCAGAGGAATGAAGGGCAGCAGGGCAGCATGTCTAACCTTTGATATATCACATGATGGGTCTGAGGGCTGTGAAAGTCAGTCTAACAGACAACAGCAGATGTCAGCTCAATAATACATGTGTACTTGTATAACTTATACATACAAGTTATACAAGAATAACTTGATATAGAATATACAATCTGGCTGGGAGAGCTGGCATTGGATTGGCTGAGGGAGCTTGGTCTGCTGCGTCCTGTGGGTCCGAGGATCATGGCCCTGACCGGAGCTACGCCCGAAGAGGAAACATTGAGGGCGATTTGACAGGATCTGGAAGTAGGGCAGGCTAAGCTAACTGCTAGCCCATGCAGACCGGCAGTTCCGACAGTCATCATGGCTGGTGTTCATTCTCCTTGACGGTGATTTTTTTAAAAACACTTTTTTAGTTTAGATATATGTGTTAGTTCAGATATATGTGTTATTGTAGTTCTTGTAGTTTTTGGATATGTTTTTGTCTGCTGTGGGCTGGGGGAAATGACAAATAAATGTTCCTAATTCTGATTCTAATAATAGTTTGATAATACAGACAGGTCATATAGAAAGGATGGAAAGCTTATCAAAATCGGGTGAAGTCTACATTTGTTAGCACGACGCATGAATCACCAAACGTGAATCATGACGAGACAAGTTGTCGGACGATGGGGATTTTTGTAAATCCAACATTAGAGGAAACCTCGGTGATGGCCGTCATTTTCAATCACCCTGGATGTCGGAGCAAAACAAAAACAAAACTTCCCCGGGCGTCCGTGTTTCGATTTGCCACATGCCAAGTGGTCCACTCTTTGGAAGGAAGCCCTTGCCAAGGCAGTCCCTTTGAGGCCTGCAGCACAGCCAGTCTGGCCTTTTGAAGTGCGCTGCCTGGCAAACCAACTGCTGCGTGTTGCACGGCCACAGACTTGATTGGGATTCATAGGGCGTCGGCAGACGAGGGGGAACGTACTCCACATTAATTAACACCTGGCCTCATTATCCATCCCATGTGGCAGAGTCCCACTGGGGTAAATTTAACACCACTTTATTATCAGGGGAAAGGTTGGAAATTGGCTTGAGTTTGTGTGTGTGTGCATGTATAAGTGCAGTTGTGTGTGCGTGTGTGCATGTATGTTGGCCAGAGGGATTCGAAACTCGGTGATTCAGGATTCAATTGACATCTTTAACATTGCTATGAGAGAATATTTAATTCCCTCGTGCTAGATTGTTCTCTTTGTGCTATTCTGTATTCCACTGTTGGTTGAAAAACAAAATGCTGTTTGCATTTGTGTTCACAATTATCACGTCTCTTTTCATGGCCCTTTAGATAGAATTTTCAGCATACCCATGGGGGTTTCCTGTGTGAAATACTCGGGATGGTAGGGATTGTATGAAATAACAAAGGCATTTCATGTGACTAAAACACTAGAAACTGCCAGGATTGGAAGTTTGATGTTAAAAATATAAGACAATTAAAGCACCTGTTAAATTAAATTATTTGAAAAAAAACGTATTCATTACAAAATGTATATTGTTTAGTGGTAATACATACGTCATAAATGTAGGTTTGCTTCCTTATACTATTTTAAGCTACGTATCTTCTTAAAGAAAGGGGGACTATAAGGATGCCCCAAGTGAGATTATATCTTCGGAGGGGGCCTTGGATTTACTTTTAGCACCTCTGTTGGGACTGCTTGAAAATAATAAAAAGCAAGCGTTTTTGTATTTTCCCCTCAATTAGACCAAAATGCATCCACAGGAATAATATCCCAGGATGTTAGGGGAAAAAAACACCATTATGTAAAGTAGATTTTGACACTTATTTCATGTAATAAGCTCTGGAACATTAGAAACGCTGCCACTGGGGCAGTCTGAGTGCTTCCTCAATGAGAAGAAAATCAGAGAACGGGGACTTGGTGCACAGCCATTCTCAATGAGATGCAGGGGTCATCATTGGGAAATTAGTAGAAAATGGGATGAAACAGAGAGGGAGAGACAGGGAGAGAGAATAAAAGAGTTGCATTGTTCGTCAGCGAGTTAGCTTGCAGTGTTATAACTCCCCCTCTATCTATTCAATCTGCCTTGTTATTAGGAGCTTTTATTAATTTGAAATGCCAGAGAGGGGAATAAAGCATTACTGAAATGTCACCCTTTTACTGGGCATGATCAAGTCAAGCAAGCTACTTTTGGGGAAACGAACAGCGCTCTCTCTCTCTCTCTTTTACTTTTTGCCTCTCACCATCTCTTTCCCCGAGTTCCTCTTCTCTTTCTGTCTATAATTCTCTCTTTCCCCCTAACAGAGATCGATAGGGCCTGACAACATGATGGCTGGGTTTCCTGAGGGGAGGTGGGTTGCAACAGTTTCCTGTCATCTCACTAGTATTCCCGTCTTTATTTCACATCTCCACCCCTTTGACCAGCTTTATGATTTCTCCTGAAAAAATCTTTCTTCCTCTGATGCACACACACCATTAGAATCGGTTAACAAGGGCAAGCCTTTATTATTATTATTATTATTATTAAGCCTTGATTGCGAGTCCAGTGTGATTTAAGAGGTAATGCGACACTGTGCTGACATACATATTAATATGATGTAATTTCAAACAGTACAAGATATACATATTGATATGTCATGAGTCTTACAGAGTTATCAAATCCATTCTATAAAAAAGTCAAAAGGGAAGGTCAATTAGGGACAAAAAAAGTAATGCAAGGCAGCACGGTGGCACAGTGGTTAGTGCGGTCACCTCACAGCAAGAAGGTCTTGGGTTCAAGCCCTGGGGTAGTCCAACCTTGGGGGTCATCCCGGGTCATCCTCTGTGTGGAGTTTGCTGTTCTCCCCGTGTCTGTGTGGGTTTCCACCGGGTGCTCCGGTTTCCTCCCACAGTCCAAAGACATGTAGGTCAGGTGAATCTGCCATACTAAGTTATCCCTAGGTGTGAATGTGTGTCGGCCCTGTGGTTTGGCAGCCTGTCCAGGGTGTCTCCCCGCCTTCCGCCCAATGACTGCTGGGATAGGCTCCAACATCCCCGCAGCCCTAGGTAAGGATAAGCGGTTTGGATAATGGATGAATGTAACGCAATCGAAATAAAAAGAATCAAGGGTTCCTGTCGCACTGTGGTGGGCTCTGCAAACTGGAAGTTTCTCATCCAAAGTAAGCACGACTTCTTCGATCACGGGACTCTGAAGATTCACCAAAGCCCACGTCCGCATTGCTTCGCAAGGTGTGAGGAATGAAACGCAAGATTTTATATTCTTTCAAAGGGACATTTGCCCTTTCAACATGGCTTCTCTTCCATGCAAGGTCTTTAGTAAATTTAATCTCACTCTTTGTCAACCTGCCATGATGCAAAAATGGTGGTATGTTCACACTGACACCTTCTGGCATAATGTCTTGGATTAGAAATCCTTTATAAGCAAATGTAAGATCACCTGACTTGAAGACCTCCAGGAAGACCTCACGATGGTCTTGTCAGAGACTGATCCAGGATACAATTTGCTGCAGTATGTTATCACAGTGTTTGGTGCCACACCTAGCAAGATTTAAATTAATGCATGCCTCAGTATGAGGAGTAGGTGTGCTTCTGAAGGTCCATGGAGCTTGGAGTAGCAATTTCAACGTCTGTGCAGTTTATGACCATCCTGCAGTCGCAATACATCTGGAATGAAGAGGGTAAGCTTGACAGGTTTTTCTCCTGACTTGGCACGGTGTCCTTGAACCACAACTCGTGGAAAACATAGATGAATGTAAGTACTACATTCGTCACACAAATGGAGCAACCTGGAAGCGCCGAGTAAGATGCAAGTTGATGTAGTTATGATGGAGCGTCATGAGAGTCATGAAGATCTGGTCATCAAGTGACAGGGATTCTACCTTCCAGTCAGCAAAATAAATAAACAATGGCCTCTTTAAATCTTCTCATATAGACAGTGAAGGTGTTGAAAATGCTTCTGTCTGGGAGGCCAGTTTCCATCCTAAGAACCTTTTCATCGAGGGTTGATGCAGAGTACCTTAAACATTGGCATTTGGGTGTCGGCACACTGTCAAGAGGCACACTCTCCTCTAGGGGCAGACTGCCCTCCACTGGCAGACTCTCCTCCTTGGCTGGACTGCCCTCCATGGGCAGACTCTCCTCTAGGGGTGCACTGCCCTCCACGGGCAGACTGTCCTCTTTAGGCAGACTCTCCTCCACAGGTGGACTGCCCTCCATGAGCAGACTCTCCTCCATGGGTGGATTGCCCTCCATGAGCAGACTCTCCTCCACGGGTGGATTCCCCTCCATAGGTAGACTCTCCTCCACAGGTGGACTGCCCTCCATGGGCAGACTCTCCTCCACAGGTGGATTGGCCTCCACGGGCGGACTCTCCTCCACAGGTAGACTCTCCTTCACAGGTGGATTGCCCTCCACGGACAGACTCTTCCCACGCCTGGGGAACCATATTGGACCCCTCTCAAGTCCCTCTGTAAAATGGTAGCCGGCACACTCTAGAACTGTCACTGGGCCTCCGGTCTGCACGTCTGAAAGAAGAAAATAATAATTATACATATGGTGTTCTACACAGGATTAAAGTAAAAATATTAAACATGTTAAAGTAAAAATATCTATTAAAAAACCCCAATTATATAGCATAGCAAAGTACATAATTAGCTACCAAGTCAATGCTGATAACGACAAAGACTTGTGGGAAAGAGAGTTAGAGCTGTAGATGAAATGAAGTGTACATGTTGAAAAATATGACTAGCAGTGCTATATAGTAATTTGGGTAGTATAAGGGCAAGGAATAAATAATACTGAATGACTATGTAACTGGCTAACATAATACTGCAAAATAGAATCAAGATCATAGCTAGTTGCTTATCTTATTCGGTTGTGACTAACTCATATAATATTATGATAATGTTAGCTACGTGAATGTAACTGGATCATGAATCACATTTATCCAAAACAAGTAACGTTATTACCTTATACATCTGATCCAATGGTTCTTTGCCGACACACTCGTGGGGAATCGGTGGAACCGGCATTGATGGACACCCGATGGTGATCGCAGTCAGGAATAAAGTGCTGTACCATGTCAATGACAACACTATAAACTATACTATACACTATATGAAACAATATATATATCTACACACACACACATACCTGTACACACAAACACAATGCAACAATATATTACAACACTATTATTAAAAATATAAACACTATAATAACGTCAAAGGTTAAATTTAAGAAGTGCGCTAAACTATCGTTAGGTTGGAAGTCGTTGGAAAGGTATCATTCGCAGTGGTTTATGGGATGAGTAGCTCCTTCACTCTTAAAATGATTATGTACACAGGCTTTGCCTTTTTTTGTTGTTGACTATTTTTGACTATTTTTCCGTTTTCTAATTTTTTTTGTTGCTCCAAATCAAATGTTTTATGGTCAGGGTTCCTCTCATAGTTGGTTGGGTTAGTTCCAGGATTAAAACTCTTTAAATAAGGATTTTATGAAACGTCAGTAGAGTGAATGGATGGGGAATTTACTTCCGGAGCTGTTCAAAAAGTGGGCAGTCACTGTTGAGCTCTGTGGTAGCTGGCTTCTGAAATTATTGTATAAGGTAGAGACTTGAGTGGCCTTATTAAACAATGGAGTTTGAATATAATTGGACACAGCACCTTCCAGAACCTAAAAAAGAAGGTTCTGGAAGTGTTTACTTTTTAGTATTAGAATTAGAGGATTAGTATTGCGGCGAATTCAGGAGGCAGCTCCCTCATGCCTCTGGGCGCACGCGCTTCAGATGGCCTCACGGTCTCACCGTCCCACTTCCGACACCAGTGTAGGAATCTGGAGGGCAGCCGGGAACCACCGCCGCAGCCGGGACGCGAACTCGGGTCTCCCGCACGGGCGACTACATTAACCAGTCGACTAAAGGGTCCAACCCATTAGCCAACTGGCTAGTGAGTCTACACATCCGTGGTCGTTGCAGTATGTGTTATCCATGTAGCCACGTCTCAGCCATATCTCGCCACTCGTCTCAAATGCTGTTTGCACGTACTTGCGGTAGAGGGCGCTCACAAATGAAGGAATGAGGGAAGAGACAGCTAGTGATACATCTTACTCAGGCAAACCATCTTTGCTGCAGCCGTGCACTACCACAGCGAACAAACCTAGATGTAGCAAGGAAAGTGTATTTTGTGGAAGGTCAGTAAAAAAGTCATTTTAACTTGATAGAAAACATGGGTTGCGTCTGCCTTCATTAAGATATGTCTGGCTGTATTGTGAGCTGTGCGTTTTTTTAAAGGAGGCGTACAGCTGTTTCTGAAGGCTTACATCATCACCCTTCTGGAATGTGTTGAAGCCCTTTGAGAAAATTTAGCGAAGTGTTAAGTTTCAGGATAGTGAAACGATGTATGAAGTTTTCATCGGTGTGATTCTAAATGGTGCCTGACAACGGTTTCACGAGGTCTGGATTAAAAATAAATGAACCCATCCTTTAAGCTTGACCCTAGAGGTTGTAATATCTCCCTTAAACATATATTTGCTGCTAAAAAAACATCTATTCAAACAAGCCATTCAGTATTTTATTTGATCTTGACGTCTGCCCATGGGATGAGATCACTTCAGGTGTTTCCATGTAGCTGCACTTGTTTTGAGAATTTTCTTTTGGAAAAATGATAGCTTTCTATAAGATAAGATGGGCTATCCCACGGATTTCCAGGTAATATCGCTTAATTTAATAGCATTTCAATTGGAAAACGTGAAATTAACTCGACCCCTTTTCTCAGAATGTTGTGGGAAAAAAATATATAACGTGACTCAACCCTAAACAAAATGATTTGCTTATCTTATTCGCTGTTAATCTGAATTTTTCACGTACTGCTGGTTTGATTTTTTTCATTGAGTTTAAAACTACAGGTAGGATCAGTCTTTTCATGTCAGTAGAAGTTTTGAATTTTAAAAATTCCCTTTGTAATAATTCAAATGAATTTGACTCGACCCTGGCACGACTGAGAAAGCCAAGTCAAAATCTCATTAAAAAAAAAAATCCAGGGGAATCTCACAGCAAACTGATAAGATAATCATTACCGAAATAGAATTTTAATTGCCCCCTCGAGTTTTTTTAAATTATGATATCAAGGAAAATCAAGGTTTGATTGTCGTTCACTTACAGGAGCCTGGCTGTGGTATGTCAGCCCAGGTACTGGAATGTGACTTCGTTTCAGATGAGCCTGTTGTGTGTTTGTTGCAGAAGCTGTGCTGTTTGCTGCACTCTTCTCAATATTCCTGACGAATCTTTGGTGGTGTTTTTTTCACCAACCCTAATAGAAAACATGGGAGATCCTGGAGCACGTGGTTACATAATGGTTATCATCAGCCTATGAGCTTACACTGCAATGCTGAGCGAAGCTGGGTGTACAGTCTGTCTCCGTACGCCTGTGTGGAAGTGCTCAAAATCAGCTTTGAAAGTATTGTGCGTGCTCTCAAAAGGAGTAGAAAGGAGAGAGCGGTTGTGCCTTTGGTTCCTTGGGATTCATTATGGACAGCAAATGTGCATTCAGATGTAAAGCTGTCCAGGCAGATCATAAAACCTGTCTCTTTCTTTTATGTCTACATGCATAATTCATCCGCCTTTGTATTTACAGTCCTCTAAGAATTAACCTGTCACAGGTCCCGCGGAATAACGCTGGCAAATCTTCATCTGTCAAGCGCCCGCCTCACATGGAGCCTCAAAACCTCCGCCGTGTTCAAACAAGGCATGGCTATTATGCGTCATCAGTTGACAGAAAACAAGGGATGAGGAAATTAAAAAAAGCGAGGAGACAAAAGAGGTGGCAGCCGATTTGAGAGAATAAATGATGACATCCCTCCCCCCACCCCCACCCTTTCCCCGTACCCTCTCCCTTCATGAAGTCTGGGGACATGTTGCATGTCATCTTGGTGTCTTGGTGAGCAGCGGTGCGGTGATGATGCACCGGGCAGGGCCAGTTCAGAACAAAGTCAAGGGCATCGGGGTGATGTGATGGGGGCGAAACTCAATGCTCCAACTGTTCCTTGGCTCCAAACAGATGTATGGATGAGTGAATTTCACCCATGATAGGAGGGCATGCAGATCAAAGAGGGACAATGGAAAAGTGCTAGTATGGCCTCTGAACTACCTTTTATTTTCAACATGCTGGAAACAATTCCAGTGATGCCGGGACTAGCATGTCATCTCCATCTTGTAGGCCCAGAATGATAACCAGATGGGAGCTGCTGACGACATGTAAATCAGGGGTTCACAAACTTCTTCATACCATGACCCCACCTGTGCAGATACTTTTTGGCCCTGGACCCAACAAATATTTTTTTGCAGTAAAATAGGCAATACTTTCTCATTGCCGGATGAAAAGCAAGATAATTAACATTCTTTATCAATGCAGTATTAGTCCCCTTTCCAGTCTTTAGTCATGGGCCTCTAATGCTGTACTGAAACAAAGAAGGCATCTCAGCATTAAATATTTTAGTGGTATTTTGGAATACATTTAAACCATTGCATTGTTTCCTTTGACTCAAAAAGTATGGAAATAAATATGGCCTTTTTTTTCTCTGCCTCCAAACAAAATGTGTTTATTATAGACGTCCGGCGAGCCTCCAGTTTGAAAACCACTGATGGTTTAAAACCACTGATGTACGTTGTGTCAGCCTTGGCTTTTCCCCTCTGGTTATTCAGTTATAATTTCAGTGATTTAGGAAGTGAAGCTTATCCGACTATTTCACTCAAAGTATAAATTGCTCTGGGTAGGTGCAACAGCTAAATTAGTCTAGACACTAGCCCACTTGTTGATTCTTTAGTACTTTCTTTTTTGGAGGCCCCCCCCCCTCCTTTCCCCCTCTACTTGGCCAATTACCCCACTCTTCCAAGCCGCGCCGGTCACTGCTCCACCCTCTTTGCCAAGCCAGGGAGGGCTGCAGACTACCACATGCTTCCTCCAAATACATGTGGGGTCACCAGCCCTTTCTTTTCACCTGACAGTGAGGAGTTTCTCCAGGAGGACGTAGCACGTGGGAGGATCACGCTATTCCCCCCAGTTCCCCCTCCCCCCTGAACAGGCGCCCCGACCAACCAGAGGAGGTGCTATTGCAGCGACCAGGACACATACACCACATCCGGCTTCCCACCTGCAGACATGGCAAATTGTGTCTGTAGGGACGCCCGACCAAGCCAGAGGTAACATGGGGACTCGATCCGGCAATTCCCGTGTTGATAGGCAACGGGATAGACCACCACGCCACCAGGACACCTGATTCTTTAGCACTTTTAATATGGAGAAAAAGAAGAAAATAATCCCAAGGAGAAATTTGTCTTCTGTATTTAACCTATTTAATCCCTCCAGAAACGTACACAAACACACATAGGCTGAAGCAGAGGGTAACTGCAGAACAGTGCCTGGAGCAGTGTTTCTCAACCCAGTCCTCAAGGACCCCCTATCCTGCAGATTTTCATTGTAACCCTGCATAGGTAGCCCTGCTTGTACTTACTCGACCAATCATCTCGCAGCACTTAATTATGCAAGGTGTGCAACATCTGACAAAATTCATTGCTGATTGGTTGAATAACTACAAACAGGTACCTATTCAGGGTTGCAAAGAAAATATGCAGGATAGGGGTTCCTTGAGGACTGGGTTGAGAAACACTGGCCTGGAGAGTCCAGGAGGAGTCCAGTGCCTTGCTCAAGGGCACAACGGCAGGTGCGGAGAACAACCGGAGCTGGCACCTGCCATCGACTTAAAGGCAGCTGGATTGCTACCCTATGGCCACACAATGGCAGTAGTACACAAGGGCAGGATCATCTGACAGAGTACATTTATTACTCCAAGACCAATGAACCGAACACAGAAAAGGTTACCTTCTGGATTGGATGTCACGCAGTATCTCAAATGTCACATTCGATACTGGGTTTTTACTTTCTGAACTGTTTGACATCAGTCCTCGTGGTCACACCAGACACTGATCCAGAACTCACAATGACTCCAATCATCGCCAACAAAGATAAGTTTGTTGCGGGGACTGTCAATAGTGAGGCAGACTCCAAGCAGCTTAGTGGGAACTCTCGTCTTGTCCTCCCTTCCTAAGCCTCCACTGAGGGCCGTGTGGTGATCTGGCAGCCATAGCTCCTTTCATGCACACTCGGAGAGCAGAACAAAGTTCAGAGGAATTACAATAATCTACCCAGTTAAACTCAGGGTAATGAGAATAAGCAGCACATCTGCATTGCTCTCACAAATGTTTTCATTTTAAGCAGTGACTTGAATGCATACGTATGGCAAGATACTGTCTTGCAGGCAGGCCTATACCATCTAACAAAACTAGGCCAAAACTAAAAATGATAATGGCTTCAAACTCATTTGGTTGGGAATTAATTTCAAGGTCACCTTGTTGATAGATGATGGAGGAGACCACGTGTCATCTTTAGGACCTCCTCCAGTCCTTCCACACTGGTATATGAAATACTAACTCCAGTCACAAGTTTTTGTAATCAAGATAGTCATATATCACATACCTTTTCACCATGGCAATTTCTCTGCAAGTGTTTTTATGAAGGAGTAGAGGTCTATGGTGGAGAAGTCTATGGATCATGAACCCATAGCCACATGATGATATTAAATAATGACATTTACTCTCATGAAAAATAGAGTCATACAATAGATTTAATTTGTGCAGCATTTCCAGATTCGTAGTTTTAGGGTTGTAGGGGCAAACTGTTGCTGAATTCCTGTTCATATACCCAGATAATGTTCCTGCCCCTGACTTCACGGCTATAAATGATGTGGTTTAATCTAGTGGGAGAAATGAATTGCATGAAAATGAAACCTCCTCCCTCATTGAAGTAGACCAAATGGACCGTTGCTGTCACGCATTGTCATTAAATCCACCACAGCTAAACTGATTCAGACGAGATAAAGAGAGTGAGAAGAGTAATAAAAAGCACACTCCTGCCTTCTAACCAAAATTGGAAAATAAACTGAGGGGTTTTGGATGCAAATGCGTTTTGGAGACATTCTTCTGCATTCAGCAGTCATTGTTCATTAGGCCCATGTGGCGCAGTCGAGTAATAATCGCTTTGCCTATCCACCGCTCGTGTTTCTAACTGGATCATTTGTATTAATCTCTATAAAACTGCTGCATATTAAAAACTTCTTAAATTCCATTAATTACAACAGGAAGTGGGGCTAAAAATTAAATAAAGGCGAACAATACATTTATAAATTCAAATCCCTCGACATGAACATTGATTTATGTATTTTGGTTGTGTTGTTTTACACTCATGAAAAATAATGCTGAATAGAACCTGTTTCTTTTCTGATTTGGGGGGGGGTCCCCCTTTTTCTCCCCAATTGTATCCAGCCAATTACCCCCACTCTTCCGAGCCATCCAGTCACTGCTCCAATCCCTCTGCCAATCTGGGGAGGGCTGCAGACTACCACATGCCTCCCCCAATACATGTGGAGTCACCAGCTGCTTCTTTTCACCTGACAGTAAGGAGTTTCACCAGGGGGACGTAGCGCGTGGGAGAATCATGCTATTCCCCCCAGTTCCCCCTCCCCCTGACCAGGTGGAGTCACTAGTGCAGCGACCAGGACACATACCCACATCTGGCTTCCCACCCGCAGACATGGCCAATGACTAAGCCGGAGGTAACACGGGACCAAGCCGGAGGTAACACGGGACCATAGGCAAGATAGGATGGAACCTGTTCCTACTGGAACAGGGAGAAAAAAATTTTTTTTTTTAACCAAAGTTGAATGACAGCACACCGCAGGAGAGGCTGAATACCAACACATTTTGAAGAACCCCCTGATGCTCTGCAGCTAAAAATAAAAACAAGGCTAACTCCCTGATGCACAACACCTGTCCTAGACACCCTTTATCCCCGTCTCGTCTTTTGCTCCTTCCAGCCATTCAGGGGGACAGAGTTCTCAAACAAACGCCACAAGAAAAAGGCCAAATGTAGCATTTCAAGATGTAGAATACCTGCTTTTTTGAGTGACCCACACCCTTTTCAAAAACAGAACCTCTGGCTTGACTATTCTCTACGGAGATTAGAACGGACGGGAGAAAAGACCCTTGAATGCAAACAGACAGAGATGGGAATCATAAGCACGGAGAAAGGAGCCATTGAGGATTCTTTGACAATCCAAGATGAGGCTCGACGACTCGAGGGAAACCTGATTAGTCTGGTCTCGCAACTGCAGGGGGCTTAATGATTGGCTGTGAGATCTCATTTGCATGCTCCCCTCATTGCTCAACTATCTCTCTGGCAGCAGCAGTGGATAAGGTCACCCGTGTCAGCCTGCCTGTGTGCCAGCTAAGAATGTAAACAGATGAAACAGACAACAGTCGTTAAAGCTAGTTCGGGCAGAGACCGTGTTTATGATCATCAAAATGACGAGGGTCTTGAATATCTGTCAAATGAAAAGAAAAGGCACGCTTGGGGTCAAATATTGGCATATTTTAAATCCCACATCACATATTATGATATGGATCATTTTGTCAAAGCTCCTCAGTGTCATGACCACTTAAATGTTTAGCATAACTGGTCATCCAGGGGGAATATGTGTGCAAATTGTCTTACCAAGCATATTTAGTTTAAGCTATAAAAAATACTCAGACACCGGGGTGTCCAGGTAGCGTAGCGGTCTACTCAATTGCCTACGAACTTAGGGATCAGAGGTTCGAATCCCTGTGTTACCTCCGGCTTGGTCGGTCATCCCTACAGACACAATTGGTCGTGTCTGCGGGTGGGAAGCCAGATGTGGGTATGTGTCCTAGTCGCTGTGCTAGTGCCTCCTCTGGTCGGCCAGGGCGCCTGTTCGGGGGGGAGGGGGAACTGGGGGGAATAGCGTGATCCTCCCACGTGCTACGTCCCCCCTGGCGAAACTCCTCACTGTCAGGTGAAAAGAAGCGGCTGGTGACTCCACATGTATCGGAGGAAGCATGTGGTAGTCTGCAGCCCTCCCCGGATCGGCAGAGGGGGTGGAGCAGCACCTGGAGTGGCTCGGAAGAGTGGGGTAATTGGCCGGATACAATTGGGGGGAAAAAGGGGGGGAAATCCACAAAAAAAACAACAACAGACCAAAAAAAAAAAAACAAACAAAAAAAATCAGTGCACTAAGGCCACCAAGACTTTTTACTTAACATTTACTGCACTGAGCGATTACTGTAAAGTGATTTTAAATTCTTAAAGACTACTCTGAAATGCTTTAGAGATGCCTTCTATACCAGACTGAACACTGAAAAATGGATAGCAGAGTTGGTCTATTATATTGCACACAGAGAGAAGTGCAATACCAAATGACAGATTGAGATAACTACACACTGTAGGTGTAGTAGTTGGGACTCCATTTCTTATTTAGCAGAGAAATAACAAAAACAGATCAACAGGAATAAGGCTCAAGGCACATCTAGACCAGCAACCGTTACACCAGGGACTGTGAAAAACCCCTGGTCACCCCTACGTCATTCCCTAAGAGAATATTTATATAGCTGTCTCGCCGATGTCATTTCAAAATAGGTATTACTGATGTAATGCAAAACATGTTCCACCCAAAACCCCTTCCACTATCTGTCTCTCTGTACCGCTGTCTTTCTCTGTCTCTGTCTGTCTTGTCTGTCTCGCTGATTTGTTATCCATACCCTCTTTGTAATGTTTCGGTTGTGTATTCAGGTTTACCTAATAGGCCACTGAACCTTTTAGATTGTTGTGATGGAATACTTAACAGAACGCTGCACACGACGGGGAACGGGCTTCTTTTCCGTCCTGTGGTGGCATTAAATGTCTCCATGCCATCTGGAGCCAGGAGAATAAAAACCCTCCTTTGAAGGATGCCCATTTTAATTGGTAAATATTTACTCACAGGAGCTCTCGACGGGTGTGCGTACGACTTCTGATGAAGCACTGTGAAGAGAGCCTTTGGGGTCTCGCTACTTTTCAGCGTGATTCCAAACAAATGCAACCCGAGTTTGAACTGCCGATAAAATGGTTGATAAGAGGTGATGAAGCACAAAGCTGAACACCGGTGCTACGCATGCGGTGCATGAAAACCGTGCCAGCGCAATTATGACATCCCTTCAACGGTGATCTTTCCTTTGTTTCTGGGTGTACCTACTTGTGCGTTTGAGTGTATGTGTGCATACAAGTGTATGTGTGCATTCCGACACAGATTTCCGCTTCCAAATGTATCTCCAACCTGCGTGTCAAGCAGCTTGAGTCAGTGAGTATGCATGCGTGCATTCATGACAGGTTTGTCTGTTCGTGTTTGTGTAGGTAACAGGCGTGTGTGTCTGTGTGGCAGCTCGTCCTTGTGTGATTGAATGTGCCTCCAAGTTGCATTATTATCAATCCGAGTGTGCGTTGAGTGTGCTCGTGTGTTTGTGTTTCAAGTGCCTGTATAAGTGTGTGTCTGTATGCTTGTGCATGTCTGTTTTCCCAACTCGGTTTCCAAGCTGCATGCATTGTTTACAGGAGTGTATGTGTGTGTGCATGTTTATGTGTGATTGTGTGCACATACTGTGTATATGGGAGTGCATTTGCATGCCTGTGTCTCTCTGTTTATCTGATTGTTTGTCTAAGTTGTGTGTGTCTAAGCATTTTTGCTCCCTCTTGCGAACGTGTGTCAGCACGTGTATTTGAATGCTTCCACAATGGGTCTATATGTCCATTAATCTCTGCAGCAGAAGCACATCGCCCCACTTGTACCACACTCCATCCCTGACCCACTATGTAGTATGTAGTGCGATCCTGCCCAGAGTCTCATTCGTCTCCATCAGCAGGCGAGCCGAGGATGAAACTCACCAAAGCGCAGTACGTCTCTGGCGGGTCTCCGCATGTGATGTTTGGGGGGTCGAGGGCCACTCGCAGGTACTTTGTCATGTCGATGGCCTCTGGCTGGCACGCCATGTAGTCCCAGGCCAGGCCCTCTTCTGTGTAAATCTGCGACTTACACACGTCATAATGTCCCCAAGCTGCTGGGTAGTGCTGCATGCCACGAGCAAGCCCAGCACATGCAGCTTGTATTGTTAACAGCATGGGCCAAAGCATTGCTGCTCTTCTCATATTTTTTTTGCTAAATATTTAACTGTTGTGAACTGTCTTTACTTTTTTGCTCCACTGGGTCCTCGGTCACTGCTGTGACAAAAGAGCCCAGGCTTTTCTAATCAAACCCGAGATTCAAAAGCTGCAATGGAGCATTTAGGAATTGCGGCAGCATCTTGCTAGCTCTGTGCCTCTGGCTTCTTTTGGCGCCCTTGTTTGGTAAATTTTGGTTGCTGCCACGGGTGTCTCACTGATGAGGTGTCATTAGCGAGCTCCTTCAAAGGTGTTGGGATGATGATCAAAAGGTCAGCAAACGGTCAGATGTGACGCACTGTGGAGGGGGAGCAAGCGACACTGTGGTCCTCACTCCTCGTAGGTCACTGGGTGTCGGCTGACTTAGATTGGTCTCTTGTTAATCATGTTTTCACCACAGGCGGCATCCTGTGGGAGAAAGGAACGAGATAGGGCTGATCAATGCCACAGTTAGACTTCATACATGAGAAAGTAACAGAGATGTTGATCTCTGACAAGGATAAACAGACACACACACACACACACACACACACACACACACACACACACACACACACTCACACACACATATCAATTTGCATGCACGTACACACACACACACACACACACACACACACACACACACACACACACACACACACACAGTTGAGGTACTTAATTCAATCAATAACTACCAAGGATTAACCCCTTACCACACACACAAACACACACAAACACACACACAATTTATTCTAATTGCACCATTTATATCTCCCTTTCGATAATAACCTTGCCAAAAAAGCACTGTATGCAATTCAAATTTAAGTTGTTCTGCAAAGTAATCTCCGTTTGAATTCCATACAGGAAGGCCAATTTCCATTTGTCAACTCAGTACATTTCAAGGTATGATTTATTTTTTTTCAGGTGCCACGCTTCTTTACTAGCAGGATCTGGAGCTGCAATTGCAAACGTCATCGTCTTACTGGTGCCCTGAGAGCCAGATTGAAAATATTGAAGTAAAATTGAGAGAAAGAAATGGTCTATTCGAGGGATTGTAGGACTCTCTGAGCTATCACAAACCATCAGTCAGATTCCTTAACTGGCAGCTAACGGTGCCTGGCAGCAGTCAGTGGAGACCCTCGCAGTCTCTATGTCTAAGGGAAAACGTTTGTGAGTTATCAGCGAAAATGAAATGGAGCAACCGTACACACCTGCCTCACACCGAGTAGTGACGTCGTAGATGAGAGTTAAGTCACTGCTGACTGTCGACATGCTCGGATGGGCCGAGCTTTTACTTTTTTTTCACAAGTATGTTTATTTTCCTGTGCAGTATATAACTATGACTAGTATATCTATTCATAAAATATGGCAGTTTCTTCAAATTAATCTGCACTTATCCAGCAACAGATTTTGCCAAATGTGTATGATGTTTTCATAGGCACATCAGACGTTAGCAAGTGTCATAGGCACCAGCTCTGTGGATGCTGACGATCGTGGGCACTTGCAAATGTATTTGCCCCCATCTCCACATCTAAAGAATGAAATTAATTAGAAATAAAATAGAATAAAAAAAAAACAAATACAATTAGCCAAATCAAAAAGACGTCGGTGAGTTGCTGCATAGCTATTAAGAACTGGGATCAGGGGCGTCTAGGTAGCATAGCGGTCTATTCCGTTGCCTACCAACACGGGGATCTCCGGTTCGAATCCCCGTGTTACCTCCGGCTTGGTCGGGCGTCCCTACAGACACAATTGGCCATGTCTGCGGGTGGGAAGCCAGATGTGGGTATGTGTCCTGGTCGCTGCACTAGCGCCCCCTCTGGTCGGTTGGGGCGCCTGTTCGGAGGGGGGCTGGGGGGGGAATAGCGGAATTCACCCACGCGCAACGTCCCCCTGGCGAAACTGCTCACTGTCAGGTGAAAAGAAGCGGCTGGTGACTCCACATGTATTGGAGGAGGCATGTGGTAGTCTGCAGCCCTCCCCGGGTCGGCAGAGGGGGTGGAACAGTGACCGGGACGGCTCGGAAGAGTGGGGTAGTTGGCTATAAGTATGGAGAGAAAAAAAGGGGGGGGGGTAAAATAAAAAAACGTGATATTTAACCGAAGCCATATAAGGTACTTACATCTCCTGGTTTTACCTAAAAATGTGATAAACGTCTTGCTGGCAGTGTCCAGAAGAGTTACTTGTGTGTATTGAATATCATTAACATTCAAAACCGCATTACAGTTATATTAAAACCAAGGAGAGTCTTGGTGTGCAGACGGGTCATCTGTACATAAATAACTCCATTTTATTTTTATTACAGTACTTAAGCTTTTTGCTCGGGGAGAATATGGGACAGCTATATACTCTTTTATTTCTGTCGTTTCGTTTTGTTTTGTTTTGTTTTTTTGTGGCTTTTCTCCCCCTTTTTCTCCCCAATTGTACTTGGCCAGTTACCCCACTCTTGCGAGCCGTCCCGGTTGCTGCTTCACCCCCCTCTGCTGATCCGGGGAGGGCTGCAGACTACCACATGCCTCCTCTTATACATGTGGAGTCGCCAGCCGATTCTTTTCACCTGACAGTGAGGAGTTTCACCAGAGGGACGAAGCACGTGGGAGGATCACGCCATTCCTCCCAGTCCCCCCCCCCCCAACAGGTGCCCCGACCGACCAGAGGAGGCGCTAGTGCAGCGACTAGGACACGTACCCACATCCGGCTTCCCACCCGCAGACACGGCCAATTGTGTCTGTAGGGACGCCCAACCAAGCTGGAGGCAACATGTGGATTCGAACCGCCGATTCCCGTGTTGGTAGGCAACGGAATAGACCGCTACGCTACCCAGACACCCCCACGTCTGTCGTTTTTGATGACCGGCGACAATTATTTTCATAAACTGGCACTTTCGGTTGCCATTAATGGACCAGTGCGGGTGGGTCCTTCACGTTCCCTTTCTGGCGGGCCTGTGGATCGGTTCTGCAGTCTCCAGAACAGCAGTGCGACTCCCCAGCCTCTGGGCTCGTCAGCCCCTCCCCAGTATCTGACACATCTAACCTGGGATACGGCCTTTGATACCGACAGCCTGTTTATGTTCAAAGAAGACAACGGCCTTCTGATGTATTTGGTGACGAGAATATGGAAGTTATCAAGTGAAGTCGAATTAATATATAAGCCACCGCTATGAAACATGCTTTGTCTTATGAAAGGATGAGAATATGGGGGGGGGATCATGAAATATAAATAAAAAGGATTTATAGAAGCATTTGTATGAGCGCACACACGCAAGCGTGTTTTGGGAATCGTTGCTGAAACATAACAAGGAATTTCAAAATTCTTCTTCTACAGTACTTCGGTTGTCTGGTATTCAATTCAGTTCAAGTCTGGTATTCAAAATTCTTAACCTCGTTATTTCAAATTGTGGGATATAAATCTCTTCAATTTTATTTCAGCCAATTACTGATATCCTCTCACCGGCCTAAACTACGCCTCTTATAAAATGGCCAGCGGATGTGAGGGCTCGAATATCCCAAATGTAATGAAAGATGATGTTCGTTCATTTACAACGGAGGAATTATCTGCATCCCACTTCACACCCAATGGACCTTTCAGCATGAGCCATGTTAGGAGGAACGGATGGCAGACTTGATTTGACAGATCTCTGGTGGGGGAGCGAGAGAGGTGAGGGGGAGAAAGGAATAATACGACTCACTAAATATGGTCACGTCAATCAGCAAGACCTCTAAAAAGAGGCCAATTACAAGTCTGATCCCAGGGTCGGACTGTTTCCCCAATGTGTTGTTTAAAAAAAAAAATCCCCCACAGGGTTGCGTGAGTCAAATTTGAATCAGAACTAGGTGATCGTTATGAGATGGCCTTGCGATAGAAGTAATGGATATCACGAACACACACACACACACACACACACACACACACACACACACACACACACACAGACATATAGATACTCAAACGTGTACAGCGGCACATACGTCACACACACAAACCTGTGCACGCGTGCACACAGTTTCTATTTGGATTAAGCACCTTTTTAATAATATGTTCCTTACTATTCATTCCTTATTAACTGACTAATAAAGTGGGCGTCAGTGTATCTGCTAGAATGCTGGAATACTGGGTTAACGTTTAATTCCTGGGCACAACGAGGAACGAAAGCTGTACCGATGAAACAAAGATGTTAGAATCGATCTGTGACTAAATGGTACTACCCTGGATGAACAGTATTCTGTATCAGAAGAGTCCAAATGGAACACAGAGGCAGGATACAAATAAATACTACGTATACTATGTTTCAGAGTTCTCTTGTCTGATGTGGAAATGGAACACAGAGGCAGGATACAAATAAATACTACGTATACTATGTTTCAGAGTTCTCTTGTCTGATGTGGAAACGACTGTTGCATGCAAATGAGCATATTGATACATTTATCAAACTCATTCCATACACTGTCATAATTGAAGAGGACTCCAAGCGGGGTGGGGGGGGATGGGTGTCGTTATTATTTAATCCTGTAATTCTGTAGCCTCGCCCTCAGAGGCTCTGGTGTAACTGGAAAAAAAAAGCATCTAAATTCACAGGCAACATTGAGGTTTTTAGTACAGGATAAAAATTGGTGTTGCTTTCACTGGCCACGGTCCAAGGGGATAGTTCAAGCATCTCATTGCACCTCATAACCAGGGAGGAATACCGGAATATCATAATTTCAATGAGGAAAATATGAGGTCAAATTCTATATTAAAAGTCATCAATATTTCATCAGTTTTCCCGTATCTACGCAGACAGAATTTATATTAACTACTCCACCTGTTCTCTCTCTCCATCTATACCTCTTCTTCTCTAACAATTCCCTTTCTCTCCGTTTCTCCCTCTCGTTTTCGCTCTCTTTGATTTCCTCCCTCCCGGTTTTTCTCTTTCTCTCTATCACCTCATAACGTCGACCCCTCTCTCTCTCTGTCTGTCTGTCTGTCTGTCTGTCTGTCTGTCTGTTTCTCTCTCTCTCTCTCTCTCTGTCTGTCTGTCCGTCCGTCCGTCCGTCCGTCCATCCGTCCGTCCGTCCGTCCGTCTGTCTGTCTCTCTCTCTCTCTCTGTCTGTCTGTCTCTCTGTCTGTCTGTCTGTCTGTCTGTCTGTCTGTCTGTCTGTCTGTCTGTCTGTCTGTCTGTCTCTCTCTCTCTGTCTGTCTGTCTGTCTGTCTGTCTGTCTGTCTGTCTGTCTGTCTGTCTGTCTGTCTCTCTCTCTTTCTCTCTGTCTGTCTGTCTGTCTGTCTGTCTGTCTGTCTGTCTGTCTGTCTGTCTGTCTGTCTGTCTGTCTGTCTCTCTCTCTGTCTGTCTGTCTGTCTGTCTAGAATTTCTCCCTCGATTTGTCTTGCTTCCTCTTTGCATGTAAAAACAAACAATTCCATCTCGCTCCCTCTTCTGTTTCTCTCCACCCTCTGCTTCTTTCAGCCCTCTACCTCTCCCTCTACCCCTCCTTCTCCCTCTCCCTCTCCCTCTCTCTTTCGCCGGTTGTTTTCGAGGCCTCAGAAACACCCCCCTGTGTCCGCTTGCATTCCATCCCCCTGGGCCGCTCAAGCATGACAGAGTGTTTTAAGAGTCAGCAGGCTGCTGCGCCCCGTGGCTTATATTGGTTACTAACTCCCGGCTAGACTCACAGAGAGAGAGAGCGAGAGAGCGTAGGAATTGCATTCATTTTCAAGTAATTCCCCTAAAACCATGGCTCTCACCACGGGTTCCCGTTGCCTCTTGGAATTCTGGGCAGGATACCGCAGGTGCTGGTGAAGTGTGCGTGTGTGCGTGCGCGCGCGCGCACCCACCGGTTCTGAAATACGGGGCATTACATCCAACCCCACTTCTTTTGTCCTCCCCCCTTGGTCTTCACAGATTGAAACATCGATGCACCGGACAATTTGGTTCACTCTGCGAAATTGACTTCAACCAGCAACCCCCCCCGCGCCTCCGCCCCCGCCCCCAGCTCTCTGTAAGATTTTGGATGGCCATACTGTTAACGCTGCGTAAACTGATGCTGCCAACTTGCCGATAACTCATAAGTGTCAGCTGATTTGTGAATGGCTGATGAGTCCACCAGTAGACCTGTTGAAGCCTCCACTGCTCTTATTGGAAAGAGACACGCCCTTCCACGTGCGCCACGGTGGGCTCGACCGGAAAGCAGCAACGAGGACCGGCTCATGTTTGCGTTGTTCCTCTCTTTCATTCTCCCCCGTCTCTTCCTCACCCCCTCTCTCTCATCGTGCGTTTTTCTAAATGGCTCCTTCTCTCATCCTCTTTGTCTCCTTCTGCCTCTCCCCCTTTCTCACTGTTGTTCTTGCTCCCTCCCTCCCTCTCTCTCTCTCTCTCTCCCTCTCTCTTCCTCTCTCTCTCTTTCTGTCTCATTAATCTGTCTCTCTCACCTTTCTTGCATTCTTTTCAGCACTCTCGTCGTCTCCCTCGCTCTCTCAGTCTATCTTTTCAGTCTCTCTCCTTTTCTCATCGCCCCTCCCATTAATTCCTTGATCTTACCTTTTACACCTCTTTCATACGATCTGCCTTTTTTCTTCTTCTTCTTTCGGCTGTCTTTCTCGCAATGTCAACTGCGCAACGGTGAACGTGTCAGCACATACGACAAGCAAATTAACGTCTCCGGGCTGAACTTTTCACCCGGCATGCTTTGGGGCCGTGGGAATCACATTGTCTGACTTTCACAAAAGCCTTGTTGTGGTGGGGTGGGGTGGGGGGAGCATGCAAAAAGCCTCGTCCAGGATGCGGTGAGGAACGGTCCCTCTTGAGTGCCAATAACTCACGTCACATATGACATCTGCTGCCATGCATTATTTACGACCCTTTCCCCCCTGATGGGCTGACACGCAGAGAAGTGCGGCAATGTGAAATGCAGTATAGTAGTGGGCTGTAGTAACGTACCCTATGCGTCCTGACTCCTGCCCGCTCCATTCTGCCAGGCCATGCATCTACATTTCCCCAAATAAGTTCAAATGTTAACCCGGCAAAATGGCCTGTTTACTCGACGGTACCATTCCCGTCGTTGCAACATCCATGGTAAGGCGAGTCGGGATTTTGCGCAGAGTTGAGGCGCACCTCGGCGTAACTTCAGCGGCCTGCTGCGCAACAGGTCGAAGTTGGAGGCTCGGAGGGGAAACGGAGGAAGGCGTTGGACGGTCGTGCATGAAATTAACGCACCTGTCGTCTCTTGCACAAAATAAACGGACGGCCTCTTTCCACACTCAAACTCCTTGCGGGCAGCATAATCGGTACACGGTGTATGTAGAAAACAGATTGTTTCATTGCTTACAGCCTCATTACTTTCTAACAATTCAAACCTAGGAAAGGACACGTGATCCACCCATGAAGCCGCTGGCCGACGTGACAAAAGGCTCTATCGTCATTTAATCATCGCTGCCGTTAGAGTCATGCAGCTGCTCCCCCGAAACGAGGAGACGGGTAATCTGAACGATGAGGACAAATACTCACGCGTTTCGCTTTGATTTCGCTCCCCGGACGAGGCGGCCCGTTCAGCAAGTTCGGTGCGACCCGCCGCGGCGTGGCGGGGCTGTTCTAGGGGCGTCGGGTGAGTGAGTTCCCTCCGCGCTTCGCAACGGCGAGCGGCGCTCCGGACGCGGCGCACCAGGTGGCGCGGTAGCGGAGCCAGCCCTGCTCCGGTTCACACCGCGCGTATTCACCTGAAGGACGCGGCGTTTCCCCGGCGAGCCCGAAGCATCGTCGGGAACTTTCTTCTCGACTTTGCGCCACGCTAACGCGCTGCCCTCTTCCAACGCACAGCAGGCCGACAGCGGTGTCACTCACGACCCGCTCTCGCGCGTCGATCGGCCGCGTCCAGCGTCGCTCGGTTCATTTTACGCAGCGCTGCTCTCGGCGCAGCGTTGTGCACAGGAATGAGCCCCAAGTGTCAGCCCGAGACGGGTCCACGGTGCGAGGATGTTATCAAACTTAGGTCCGTCGGCACATATATTGCAGTCTCGTAGTACCGGCTCCGGTTTACCCAGTGCAAACAACTCTTGCCACAAAACCGGGTTGTTGTTTTTCCTTTGGTTTTTTGGGGTAGCCGTTTCTCTGCCACGGCGAGTTCTGAATGGGGGGGGGGGGTGGAGAAAGAAAAGCAAATCCTCCTCTAATGGAGCCGCTATGTCCAGTTACACACCAGCGCTCCGCGGGGTCCTAGAGAAAATAGCCAACTCACCAAGTCACTTAATTTCTGCTACTGTCACACACATACACACGCACACACGCACGCACACGCCTGGCCAGTGTGTTACGCGTGCACGTCAAATTCGGGGGGGGGGGAGGTTGAACCGGACTTAATAGGTGATCAAAATTACCCAGTTAGAGGCTGTACTACCTTCTCCAGAGACACACAGTTCACCTTTCTTAACACGTCAGCCTCGAAAAACGAGGCTGGCTAGCTCGTCCGGCTCGGTGTGGCCCAGCTACAGCGGTAACTGTCCGCAAAGTCCGCGCAGGGGGACTCGTTAACACCGCGACACGCACCGGCGGCTAACTAATAAGTAAACGTCGACGCCTTCTTCTTCGTTTATTCCCCCCCCCCCCCCCGAAGCGACGACCACAAAGCGGAGACAAGTCAAAAACACGCTTACCTTATGTCTATACTTGAGGGTTTATTTCGCAGAGGAGAAGAAGAAGAAGAAGCAGCAGAAGCAGAAGAAGAAGAAACAACTTGGGAGCGGGAGTAGATGAAAGTCGCAGTAAGACCGGCTGGGTTTTGAGCGCGCGGGGCTGGGAGCGTGACCACAGTTGGTTTTACGAGCCGGGCCGCCGCGGTGACCACGCGCAGATGACGTCCCATTCAACAGGACGGGGATCCGCGCGGCGCCGCGCACAGCCGCCCCGACGGCTCGCTCCGAACGCGCGTTTCGACTCCGCCGTGACGCCGAGTCCGGGCCGTGGAGACCGCATGATATGCAGCGAGCCCGCCGCTGAGGGTTGGCGGCGTGGTGTCGCCACGTCTGGGGGTGCGACCACGGCCTCAAACTGCGGGCTTGTGTCCGAGTGGAAGACTTTCTTTTCCTTTTTTTTTTTTTTCAACTGCGTCGGCGGGGAGGCGGCTTTGGCGGGAGCCGTGCCCCGTTTGTTTGGCTTGAAGATGAATTAGATGAGTCCAAGAAACAAAGGTTAAACGGAGGCAACACCCCCCCCCCCCCCGTTTTTAACTCTCCTTCAGCATGCGAACTTCTCTGCTAAGAGACTTGGTGGGCTATTTCTTAGGTGGCCATTTCTAGCCTCATCCGTTTTCAGCACCCAGGACAGCTCCTTGACTTCCATGAGAGGGAGATGGTAGATTCTGATTCACGAAGACAGACACAATGTCAGTGAATTGTAGGGGTATGCTAGAACATGACAACTTTCATCCCTGTAATGTAATCCTGTCGTCTACACCCGTCCCCTGCCTTTGTAAAAGCATACAGAATAACGAGAATCATCATGCAATCATGCAACTTGCTTGTCCCCCCCCCCATCACCCACGTTGTCAATATAACCTGGGATGTGAAACGAAGCCCAGACAAAGATGCATCGTTGTGTTCATCTGATATGCGATGAGAGAGACAGAACCGTTGTCTTTCCACGAAGCTGCTATGCCATTTTTTGGTTCTGACAGAGGAAGAGTTCGGCACAGACCGGGCCGGACTGGCAGCAGGTCTCCAATCCCGCTGCGTTAAGTTCACAACGTGTCAGGGGGTTCAGCTTTAGCTTGAAGCGGCTGTTGCTCTTGACATTTCCATTACATCATTCCTCCTGGAGAGACTGCTGCACCGGCCTGACAGTAGGACACATGGCTTTGGACATTAAAAACACTGTATACGTCATGATAGACAGACAGACAGAGGAACAGAAAGATAGATAGATAGACAGACAGACAGACAGATAGATAGATAGATAGATAGATAGATAGATAGATAGATAGATAGATAGATAGATAGATAGATAGATAGATAGATAGATAGACAGACAGACAGACAGACAGACAGAGGAACAGATAGATAGATAGATAGATAGATAGATAGATAGATAGATAGATAGATAGATAGATAGATAGATAGATAGATAGATAGATAGATAGATAGACAGAGGAACAGATAGAGAGAGAGAGATATAGATAGATAGGTAGATAGATAGACAGTCAGACAGACAGATTGATTGTGTGATTGATTGATTGATGGATGGATTGATTCCGGCATTGATGATGGTGTATTTTAATACATCTGGATTACATTTCAGCACGCACATTTTTGTAGTTATTGATAGACTGACATGTTATTTACATCCAGTAGAGTGATTTCCTCTCCTCTTTCAGATCAGTAAATACCACAAACTGCAGTTTAACAAAGGCAGATAAAACAAAATTTCTTTGAATTATGCAATTTTTTTCATCTCTTCTTGAGGTCTGGTGCTTTTCGGGTGCTTCGGGGCGGTGGAGTAAGCCGATAAAGCTGAAGACCCCTCCCCTCTCTCATCTTCCTCGTCGTCTCCCCTCTCCTCTTTCAGTCAAAGGTCATGAGGTCAGCTAAATAAATCAACAAAGCCTGCTTGTGATCACATTTGAGAACCAGTCATTTTTTTCGTGGCAACTCCGCACTTGTTCAGAAGGCGGGCTATGGGGTGTG
Organism: Lampris incognitus; assembly: GCF_029633865.1. Classification (NCBI taxonomy): domain Eukaryota; kingdom Metazoa; phylum Chordata; class Actinopteri; order Lampriformes; family Lampridae; genus Lampris; species Lampris incognitus. The sequence goes on along the minus strand of NC_079224.1, from coordinate 13,229,933 downwards.
TAGAGAGGATCCAGAAGTGAAGCCTGCCCTCTAACCCTCTCCATATTCGCTCCCCTGGTGCCACCGAGAGCCCGGGCTGACAAAGATGGAGGGCCTGCTATTTGATTCGACTCCCAGGGGGTCTATTGATAGTTTCAAAGTGGAGTTCACCTGCCACCGCTTTAATCATCTGTGACCCCACCGGCGTGTGGGTAGACCACAGAGGGGGACCGCACAAGAGAACCCATTCTGTATGTGTTTTTTGCATGCGTGTGTGTGTGTGTGTTTGTGTGTGTGAGTGGGATGGAGGTTGACAGAGAAAAGCAAAGAGAGTCAGAGAGAGAGAGGAAGGGAGGGAGAGAAAATCAAATAGATAAACAGAAAGATAGGCAGCGTAAGAGGCGGTAGACACAAAGAGTGTGTGTGAGTTCATCTGCTGTCTTTTTACCCCCCGAACCCTTTCCGCCAGCACTCCACACTTGTGTCGAGAAGTGGAAAAACAGCTGGTTCCCTCCAGCTCCGGGGCTCCCCTTTTCATGAAACCTCTCTAACTGCTTAATGTATACTCTAAGTGGGTTTAATCAGATTTTCCTCCAGAGGTGGAACCAAATGAATCAGCACCAAGACACAACTTATGGCAGCTGAATTAATTGGATTTATTCAAAGGCCTCTCTTAAGGCCAAGGTTGCAATTATGGCATGCAATTAGAGGGATATAAATATTACATCACTTCCCCCATGCCCTGTGAAAGTTAACCCAAAAGTTGGCTCTTTTTTTTTTCAGATAGACATGATAATTTACATAAAGATCTCGCAGCAGATCCAGATATATGGAGTGCAAAGTGTACAGATACCACTGAGAGACGTCAGTTGACTGTTGTGGCAGCTGTGGAGGGATGGATGCCATGTCTGTTTACCTGTACTGATTGCATCAGGGGTATCCTGCTGTTAATTGGAGTGCAGCTTCACCTTTAAAGTGACAACTGGAGAACATCCTTTGCTGCTGTGGCATGTGACGGGGCTGCCTCTCACCGAGTCGAGCATACCCGTGCATCTGAGTGGATCGTTCCAACATACGAAATTGGCAGCAAACATGACACTGCCGCTGCAGAGCAAATTAAAGGAGCAGATGATCAAGGGGCGCGAGGAAGGAGACAGAATTGTGTTTGTGTGCAAAAATATGAACACGCATGTGTGTACAAACATGCACACTGGGAAAATTAATACTTAACTCGAGACGATTTGAATTTGTTTTAATCTTGTCCCCGCAGACTTAGCTGGTGAGATGTGACTGCAGCATTTCACAGTGACCGCTGGAAAAAGCAAAAGAATGGTGATCATTTGTATTGTTTTGAAACACATAGAAATAAAATACGTTATTTATTTATTTAATTATTTAGATAGATAGATCGATAGATAGATGGATGGATGGATGGATGGATAGATAAGAGAGATAGAGAGATAGATGGGTGGGTGCATGGATTGGATGGATGGATAGATAGATAGATAGATAGACAGACAGACAGACAGACAGACAGACAGATAGATAGATAGATAGATAGATAGATAGATAGATAGATAGATAGATAGATAGATAGATAGATAGATAGATAGATAGATAGATAGATAGATAGATAGATAGATAGATAGATAGATGATGGATGGATGGATAATGGATGGGTGGCTGGCTGGCTGGCTGGATGGGTGGCTGGTTGGCTGGATGGATGGAAGATAGATCGATAGATAGATAGATAGATAGATAGATAGATAGATAGATAGATAGACAGATAGACAGATAGACAGATAGACAGATATATGGGTGGCTGGCTGGCTGGATGGATGGATGGGTGGCTGGATGGATGGATGGATAGATAGATAGATAGATAGATAGATAGATAGATAGATAGATAGATAGATAGATAGATAGATAGATAGATAGATAGATAGATGGCTAGATGGCTAGATGGCTAGATAGATGGCTTGCTGGATGGATGGATGGATAGATAGATAGATAGATAGATAGATAGATAGATAGATAGATAGATAGATAGATAGATAGACAGATAGATAGATAGATAGATAGATAGATAGATAGATAGATAGATAGATAGATAGATAGATAGATAGATAGATAGATAGATAGATAGATAGATAGATAGATAGATAGATAGATAGATAGATAGATAGATAGATGGATGGATGGGTGGCTGGATGGATGGATGGATGGATAGATTTGGTAGTGCCGTTGTGTGGGTGGTGTGCTCCATGCCATTGCCAGGTAGCCAAGGGAGCGGGCGGCACCTGAGCGGTGCCAGAACTAGGCCAGAGAAGCAGCTGGAGCTCGGTGTCTTCTGCGTGGAGTGAAATGGGCGCCGTGCCAAGCTCTCGGGGAGCTGTGCTACATTTTACGGCATGATGAACGACGCCGGTCATTTTTAACCTTAACAACAAATCGCTTCGCCTCGCTCTCTGGGATGAGTTGCCCCCGATTCAAGTGGCCCTCCTGGATCGAGTCCCATAGCTAGCTCTCCATCTCATGATGGGTGCCGTCTCCTCATCCAAATCCCGGGGCCCCGGTGACACGTTCAGATTATCGCCTGTCGTGTTACTAGAAGAGACAGAGGGAGAGGAGCGCTGATTGCTCATTTGCGGCTGCGAGAGGGGAACGTGTCGTCTCTGCAGGCTTATTCAAACTGTCACGAGGCCGTGACCTTGAATAACAACCTCTACATGCAAAACAGTGCGCATGCTTGAGGTGTCGCACGCGAGGTCTAAAGTGAGAAAAATAATACAGTTGCTGCCAGATTTGAAGGTGATAAAACTATCATACCAACAGTTAATGGACACGAGGAGGACACCCCCTCGTTTTTGGGGAGGTGTTTTGCTTACAAATGGTCGACTTGGGGTTGAAGTAAAGACAGATCTGAGTTTTGACTCACAGCCCACAGAATGACGGATGCTTCCACACATGCGTTAGGACGAGGCATGCCATGATGTCCACCTATTTCTTTGGGACTCTCCCACTGACCCCCCCCCCTTTCCCCTCCCAGTTGTACTTGGCCAATCGCCCGGCTCTCTGAGCCGTCCTGGTTGCTGCTCCACCCCCTCTGCCGATCCGGGGAGGGCTGCAGACTACCACATGCCTCCTCCGATAAACGTGGAGTCACCAGCCGCTTCTTTTCACCTGACAGTGGGGAGTTTCGCCAGGGGGACCTAGCACGTGGGAGGATCACGCTATTCCCCCCGAACAGCACGTGGGAGGATCACGCTATTCCCCCCTATTCCCCCTCACCCCCCGAACAGGCACCCTGACCGACCAGAGGAGGCACTAGTGGCAGTGACCAGGACGCATACCCACATCCGGCTTCCCACTCGCAGACACGCCCATTATGTCTGTAGGGACGCCCAACCAAGCTGAAGGTAACATGGGGATTCGAACCACCGATCCCGTGTTGGTAGGCAGCGGAATAGACCGCTATGCTACCCGGATGCACCCCCCCCCTGTTTTTTCTTTTTGGTGTGTGATTTCTGGACGGATAAGATGGATAGGAGCGAAGGAGCAGCAAACAGATTCCCCCGGCTTGATTTATGTCTCAGCTTACGACAGCACCGTGTCTCCGCCATAATATCATAACGGTTGTGGGGCTTGAGCGTTGCCAGAGTGACATTTGGTGGGACTACAATAACCAGATTACCGGAAACCGTGGGGTCAGGTCTGGCAGCGTATCACAAAGCTTACTGGATCACGTCTCTTTGTCGGGGGAAGGAAGAGAAATCATTAGGAGCCGGCTCTGCTCATCAGGCCTGGATTCTGTTTCTCGGCTTCGACCCCCACCGGCAGCCGTGGACGCTGTTCGGCGGGAGGGTTGACCACTAGCCTGCTTCCCAGGAGGCAGACCACCCGTTGAATCCATCCCATAATCAATTATCTTTGAATTGGGTTGTATTGCAGAGAACGCCAGCCAGTGAATGTGGCTAGCAGCGGGGGGGGGGGGGGGGGTCGTGCAACGGTGCAACAGGCCTACGCCCGCAGCATGTTAACACACCTTAGCACGAGACGAGTGCTGCCGCGGTCATTAATTAAAATTCTGAGCGACCGTTCAACCGGTCTTTGATCATTATTAGTTGTATCTCTCTATTCTGCATGGGGTGCTATATGGGGGGGGGGGGGTTGGGTCGCAGACATGTAACCATTAATTGATTACATTTTTCCCACGTTCTGCCTTGTTAATCTCCTTACGATCAATTAGCCCCGCGCGCTCTGTGCTAAGCTTGTAGCCCTCATATATCATGCTATTTGCGTCTGCCATGTTCGGAGTGGCTCATTATTTCCGACATGGCCCATTGGCAGCTGACTGGGCACTCGTTGACCTCTACCTAATCGACTTTTGATTGAGGGTAAGATATTTTGATGAGGAAACCATGTTGACTCACGCCGGCCTAAACAGACAGCAGCAGAGAAAGCGAGGGAGGGGGGGGGGGAGAAGAAAAGTCCCGCCGGTGCACCCAACATCACTTCCGCTAGGGCGTCCGGGTGGCGTGGCAGTCTACTCCGCCGCCTACCAACACGGGGATCACCGGCTCGAATCTCCGTTGTTACCTCCGGCTTCGTGTCTGTGGGTGGGGGAGCCGGGTGTGGGCATGTGTCCCGGTCGCTGCACTAGCGCCTCCTCTGGTCGGCTGGGGCGCCTGGGAGAGGAATAGCGTGATCCTCCCACGCGCTACGCCCCCCCGGTGAAACTCCTCACTGTCAGGTGAAAAGAAGCAGCTGGCCACTCCACATGTATCGGAGGAGGCATGTGGTAGTCTGCAGCCCTCCCCGGATCGGCAGAGGAGGTGGAGCGGAGACTGGGACGGCTAGGAAGAGCGGGGCAATTGGCCGGATACAATTGGGGAGAAAAAGAGGGGGGGGGGATTACTTCAATTGGCTAATACAGGACTCCAGCAGCAGCACTATGTAATCCCAGGCCGTCCCAGGTCCTTCCTGTGTGGAGTTTGCATGTTCTCCCGTGTCCCCGTGGGTTTCCTCCGGGTGCTCCGGCCCCCCCCCCACCAATCAAAAAGACATGCATGTTATGGTTAATACTCCTGCCTGTGCCCCTGAGCAAGGCGATGGAAAGAAGAGGTGGAGTTGGTCCCCGGGCGCTGCAGCTGCCCCCTGCTCCTCTACAGTAGGATGGGTTGGATGCAGAGGACAGGGGTTATTGTAACTAAAACAACTGCAGCGGGACAAAATAGAGCGGCTTTCTAAGTGCTGCAGCTTTGTGTGGTGGTGTCTGTGCTTGACTAAGCAGTCCCCAACATCTGCCCTGCTCCACTTTATTACCCAGCAGCTCCGTTTTGATGCTGAATTGGTTTGCGACTTCAAGTGAGGGGACAAGTAAGTTTGTCCCGTCTCCAGGTGTGCACAGGCTCAAGCCTCCAGCTAGGAGGATCACAACGGGAACGCCGTGTGATTGCAACTGGCGGAGGAGCAGAATTTCATATTGAATGTCTCGGCCACAGCTTTTCTGGAGTGTTGCTCCAGCTGACTCTCTTTTATTTTTAGAGTGGCAAACTGTCTTTTGTCTTATTTTTACTCTTTCGTAATTTTTTATCCCAATTTCTTTCTGTCAGTCTTTCTCGTCTCCTTCTAGGCGATATTCTGGGGGTAAGCCGCACCGTTTTAAAGACTTATTCACGCACGGGGCTTCTTATTCTCTTCCGTGCTGTTCCGGAAACCTGCTGTAAGCCTCAATTCATTCCACCCACCCACTTCCCACGGCAGCACAGACACACACACACACACACACACACACACACACATTCCTCTCCACTCATACACGCACACACAACACATACACAAACAGCCTTTTTCACTCATGCAATACACGCATGCCTACACACACCTACACATGCAAAAACCCTTCTCTCACTCATACAGTACACACACACATACACACACACACACACACACACACACACACACGCGCACACACATTGCTCCAGCAAGACAACAGGTATTCATAAACACACAGCCACAAACAGATGCATCCTTGTCTCACGCGTCCTGCTGTTGTCTCACTCTTGCCTCTAATGCTCCTTGAAGTAACCTTCCTCTCTTTCCGAGAGGCTGCAGTGCAGCCTGCCTTCGGTTAGTAGGGTGGGGCTGGCGGGCAGGGCGGGCAGGGCGGGCGGGCGGCAGGGCGGGCGGGCAGGGTGGGGACTGCATAATTTATGACGGAGCAAACCAGCAGCAAAGTGACAGGCACCAAACAGACACGAGAACAGCCCCCCCCCCCTCACACCCGGGTGGAGCAATCAAACACAGCCCCCCCCCCCACCCCACCCCACCCCGGTGCGTTTAGCGACACCGCGTGATGCCTGCATTCATTTTAAATGTGTAAGGATCCGGTGCCAGCCCCCCCCCCCCCACACACACACACACACCTCGCCTCCAGCCACAGCTGAGCTCCTAAGGAGAGGACTTCTGAATTGGAGGTGCTAAGAGAACGTGCCTATATGCCCCCCCCCCCAAATGTCGTTGCGTAAAATGCCTGTCAGAAAAGAGAGGAGGATGTAGGAATCATAATAAACACCTCCCCGAGTGAATGAGGAAACCACCGCACCCCCCCCCCCATCCACCCCCCAACTTTATCCCTCCTCTGGCAGGCCAGAACCATCGGGGGGGGGAAATAAATGAAAAAACAAACAAACAAACAAGACACCTTTGTCGCATCAGTGCTTGTTCGGTGCTGAAACAGGCAGCTGTCTCCCCAAATCCAGATAGATGTGCCGAGTTCATATTACCATGCAAATACCCCCTATCCATTACCCCCCCCCCCGCGGCGGAGTCCTCTCTGTTTATCAGGGCCTCCATTACTCCCGGAATCTGCCCAACGGCTGCCACACAGAGACGCCTTTCTGGTGTTCTTCTCATGGAAGATGAATAAAGCATGCCGGCAAGGTGTTGGCGGTATGGATGGGAACCAGTGGCAGCCGGTGCTGACAATTTGGGGGTGGGGGTTGCAATTTACCTTGGCGCAGCACACCTGACAGCTGTTGTAAAATGCGCCGCCCCCCCAAAAAAAATGTTAGCACGAGCCGCCACTGGTGGGAACGGGTAAGAGGGGAAGGGATGCGGGTTGCGGGGGTGGGGTGGGGGGGCGGGGGGTGTTGGGTTGAGGGCAGCCTGGAGGCCACAGGTTCCGCAGGCCGAGTCTGCAGAGAAATCCTTTTTTTTTATTTTTAATTTTTTATTTTTATTTTTT